>NW_026057577.1:108565992-108635107 GCF_023721935.1 Panthera uncia | reverse complement strand
AGACAAGGTTGACGTTCCCACTGTGAATGAGGTCAGTGCAATCCTTGCCTAATACTTACTTGCTGAAATGGAGCATCCTGACCTATTCAGGGAATCTTCTGGAGGATGCTTCTTCTTTATAGTACTTCCTTCCCATCCCCAACCTCCTTAGAAAATATCTCTCATATTAGACCTATAGGGAGATGTGTCCTTTAAAATTCTGCTCAAAGAGAATTTCTGTTACACCAGTGATTCCTTTAAGCTAAACTCTGTCTAAGGCAGTGAGGCCATCTAGCCATTCCTTCTGAGATGGTTATTTTTCAAAGCACCAGGTGTTTTTTCTTTTCTGAGTTTTTGCCAAGGTAACTCAGAAGGAGTTAAATGCTTCCTGTTGTGGTATGGTAGATGTCACCTGGCAGGTCAGGGGGCGTCCTAACATGGTTGACTCTACTCCTACCCCTAGTGAGGAGTCCAACTCATTCACAACTGAGATGGGCACATAACTGTGTCACTTTACTATCTGTGAGACATTTGGCAAGATATTTCACTTCTCTAAGGCTCAGTTTCATGACGTATATAATGGAAAACAATTGTTTAGCTCTCAAAGTTGAGGAAAGTTTTTATTTGTGAAGGACAACATTGGTAATAAGCATACTTTGAGCAGTACATTTAGAACCAACGTACTTCAAATCTAGACATGAAAAATGTTGAGGTTGGTTGTTACCTTTCTTATGTAAGGGCTGTGACCCTTCTTATCTATAATACCTATCTATACATATATGTGTGTGTGAATATAGTATAGAGATATGCAAATATATAGATATACAAATATATAGCTAAAATTATATATATAACTTTATATTACATATATAAAGTTATAAATATAAATATATTTGAGAAGAAAAAGCTATTATATATAATACATACATATATATACATATACATACATATATATATATATACATATATACATATGTATATGTATATATATATGTCTTTATTTGAGAAGAAAAAGCTTATTAAATTTATTTTGGGAAATAACTTAGAACCTTACACAGTGTCCTGGGCATTCTGAGAGGAATAGTAAACAATAAAAACAATAAAGTTTCTGACCTTAAAATCAGGGCAATAAATGTACCCCATGGGATATTCAGCTAATGGCTAACTTTTCACCTTCTAATTTTTATAATTCTTTGTAATTAGAATACTAGAGGCCTAGGTAATTCTTAAAGGCTATGTCATACAAATTTATCTCAAAATTTCAGGATCAGAAGAAATGACATCAAAGATCCTGAATATTCATAAGAATAACATACAGATCTTCTTCAACTTACTGTGGGGTGACATCCTGATAAACCCATCATAAGGTGACAATATCCTAAGTCAAAAATGCACTTAAAACACCTAACCTACTAAACATCACAGCTTAGCCTAGCTTACCTTAAATGTGCTCAGAACATTTACAGTAGCCTATAGTTAGGCCAAATCATCTAACACAATGCATATTTTATAATAAGATATTGAATGTCTCATGGAATGTATTGAATACTGTCCTGAAAGTAAAAAGCACAATGGTTGTATGGGCAAAGAATGGTTTTAAGGGTCTTGGTTGGTTACCCTCGTGATTGCACGGCTGACTGGGAACTACTGCTTGCCTCAACCACCCCGCATCACAGGAGAGTATAGTACCACATACTGCTAGCCTGGGAAATGATCAAAATCCCAAATTTGAAGTATTATTCCTACTGAATGCACATTGCTTTTAAACCGTTATAAAGTCAAACCATTGTAAGTCAGGGACTTACTAACCTAGGGCTTGAATTTTCCCTGCACAAACCCTCTTTTTTCTGCTTACACACCTCAGATAGTTAGGGACTTGTTACTTTTCAAGGCTGTTTATTCTCCTGTGGACTTGGACAACTTGAACAGTTCTGTTTAAGTCCAATATCAAAAACATATTTCTGACTCCTTGCAACTTCCAGAAATCCAATTCTTGCTGTCACAGGTACCTGATGAATCTCTCCTTCATTTAATTCAATGAGGATTTTATGGGCCTCAGGATCTATACTTCTCAGTCAGATAACCCCAGGTTGTTCAGATATTTTCCATGGGACCTAGATATTTTAAGATCTGTTTTCCTCTTAAAACACTGTCAGGGCAGTATAAAGCCCTCCTTGATGGCACCCAGCAATACTGAACATTCTTCTAATCTGGATTCTACATCCCTTAGTTTTTATAATCTCAATAGCATGTCAAATTGTTTAAATTTTCATTACACATAAAATCCTGCCATGCCACAGTTTTCTATTTCTTAGGTGTACCTTTGTTTAAATCTCATATTTAAGATACACATTTCTTTCTATTACTTTGGAGATGATTTTTATCTGTTTTTTTTTTTCTCCAGCCAAAAAAACACTTGATCACTTCCATAGGGATTTTTTTTTTTGCATTGTGGGAAGAATTTGTATATATTTTTTTTAATATTGGGCAATATGCTTAAGCTCCCTTAGCTATTAGGTAAAATGGGAATACAGCTTGGATCTACAAAATCACCAAAAATGATTGTTGAGAAGATGTAAGAGTTGTATAAGTTCCTAGTGCAATACCAGACCCATAGCCTGGTACTCAAGAAGTGGTCTAAATCATACATTAATAATGGTAGGTGGTGACTCCCAAAGAAGCCAAATCCATAACCATTCAAGTAAGTCATTTTATTATTTCATAATTTACACATCCCAGACATTCATTGTCTAGCCATTTGACTTTATTTACTCTGGTTTCATGCCTAGAAGGAAATTGGTTACCAAACTCTGCAAAATAACCTCAGTCTAATATTTGAAGCCTTAATTATCCTGAAGAGGTTAAAACAACTATAGCAGTTGTCTGTACATTCATTCTTCGACCTCAATTTTCAAGGCACATGAACTTTGAGGAGAAAGATGAAGGAAACATGTTGTAGAAGCCATGAGATATTTACCCTCAGCCTTTTTAGGCAACATAGTTGTTCTCATTTTCTTTTTTTTTTTTTTAACTTTAGGGGGGATTTAAAGAAGCTATCAAAAGAAAACAGAACCATATTTTTAATTGTAGAAGACTCTAGTTCATCTACATATACACTAAGTAAAGAGATTGCTTTCTGAAAGTGAATCCTCTTGATGTAAATTCAGATTTGAAAGCCCGTGTTTTAGCTTTTCTCTGAAATGAGGTAGCCTAATTGTCTACTTGTAGTCAAAATTCTACAAATCCTGCTTCAGACTACATGTTGGACTACTTCATGGTACCTTGTAAAAAAGATGGGATTTTATATATATTATTATTATTATAAATTGTTTTCATTTCTAAAATATTTTTGTGGTATGATTCCTTCTTTATTTTCTATATTTTTAATTTTATTTTTTTATTACAAAATAGTATATACTTCTATAAAGAAGAGTACAAATGACAGTTGTCCCAATCCCCATTCTAATTCCTAGAGTTAATCACCAAAAATTCTCTGTACTTCTAGATCACACATCCATGCATGAAACCTCACTTGTACACACATATACACCCACTAATACATGGGCGTGTATATTTATTTCACAAAGATGAGATAAGACAATACAACTGTCTACAATTTTCCCACTTGCAATATAGCATGAATATAATCCAAACTTAATACAGAAAACTTTCTCTCCCTTTTTCTGATAGGTATATAGTATTCCACAATACTAATGTATATTTAAATTCTCTCCCCTCTCCCTCTCCTGTTATCAAGTTCTTACCATGAAAATCTTTGTGCACATACTTAAGAGATTTCTGGAACAGTTCTGTGTGTATAAATTATTTTTATATGTTTATAACACTTGAGTAAGTAATATAATTTTTTTTCATACAGTGTTTACCTTACTGTTTGAAAGTAGGGATTTATTTTTCCATTTTACACCTGAGGAAAGTGAGGCTACTTTAATATCATAAACCAGTTTTTAGATGGTAGTTGTCATTTGTCATTCTCTTCCTCTAAAGGAAGGAAACAGTATCAACTATTAAAAGAAAAAGTCATTAAAACAATATGGCATTATTATAATGCAAGGATGATGAAGTGTTCTGATGCTAATAGGACTTTTGCTGCTGATAGTAAGGATTGGATTCTCTGAACATTCCTTTCAGTCCTTCCCTAACCACAATAGATACAATGGAGCCACTAATATAAAAGGGGTAAAAAAGAAAAAAAAAGGATGTAAAACTGAACAAAAGGGTGATTAAATTTTAATAATACAATGATCAAACCCCTTTGTCTAGGTTGAAGTCAAAGGTTTTCTCTTCCTCTTCACTAGGATAGGATTTCTTTAGCCTTTTGTTTCATGAATGTTTTTTTTTTTTAATTGAAATATAGTTGACACACAGGTATACAACTTAGTGGTGCTATAACTCTATATGTTATGCTACGGTTCACCTCAAGTGTAGCTACCATCTGTAACCATACAACTCTATTACAATACCACTGACTATATTCCCTGTGGTGTATTTTTTACTTCCATGACTCCTTTCATAACTAGCTCTCACTCCCCTTCACCGATTTTGCTTTTCCCCCCAACCTAGTCAAACATCAGTTTATTGTCTGCACTTATGGGTCTGTTTCTGCTTTTTGTTTGTCTATTTGTTTTATTTTTTAGATTCCACATATAAGTGAAATCATACATATTTGTCTTTCTTTGACTTATTTCACTTAGCATAATACCCTTGAAGTTCATTTGTGTTGTCACAAACGGCAAGATACACCTTTTTTATGGGTGAATAATTCCATTATATACACACACTACATCCCCTTTATCCATTTGTCTATAAATGGACACTTAGATTGCTTCCATATCTTAGCTATTTTAAATACTACAATAAACTTAGAGGTTCATATATCTTTTCAAATTAGTGTTGGGCAAACTAGTTTTCAAATTAGTGTTTTCATTTCCTTGGGATAAATACTCAGTAGAATTACTGAATTGGATAGTCTTTCTATTTTCAATTTTTTAAGGAACTTCCACACTGTTTTCCACAGAAACTGCATCAACTTACATTCCCACCAACAGTGCATGAGTGATATTTTTTCTTCACATACTCACCAACATTTATTATTTTTTACCTTTTTTTATTCTAGTCATTCTGAGAGGTATAAAGTAATATCTCCTTGTAGGTTTGATTTGCATTTCTCTGCATTTCCTTGATGATTAGTGACGTTAAACATCTTTTCATATGTCTGTTGGCCATCTGAATTTTTCTTTGGAAAAAAATATCTATTTATATCCTCTTCCCACTTTTTAAATTGAAATTTTGGGGTGTAAAGTCATATAAGTTCTTTATATATTTTAGATATTAATCCCTTATTGAATATGTCCTTTGCAAATATCTTCTCCCTTCTTCGCCCATTCAGCCTTTTCATCTTCTTGATGGTTTCCTTTGTTGTGCAGAAGCTTTTTATTATGGTTATAGTTCCAGTAGTTTATTTTTGTTTGTTTCCCTTGCCTCTGGAGAAATATCTAGAAAAATGTTTCTATAGATGATGTCAAAGAGATTACTCCCTATGTTTTATTCTAGGAGTTGTATGGTTTCAAGTGTCACATTTAGGTCTTTCATCCATTTTAAGTTAATTTTTGCATATGATATAAAAGGTGCAGTTTCAGTGTTTTAATGTAGCTGCCTAGTTATTGAAGAGGCCATCTTTTCCCGATTGTATATTCTTGCTTTTTTTATAGTATATTAAATGATCATATAAGCATAACTTTATCAGCTATTTTGTTCTGTTGATCTATGTATCTGTTTTTTGTACCAGTACCATACTGTTTTAATTATTATAGCTTTGTAGCATATCATGAAATTTAGGATTGTGATACCTCCAGCTTTGTTTTTCTCAAGACTGCTTTGGCTATTCAGTGTCTTTTTTCTCTACAAATTTTAGGATTATTTGTTCTAGTTCTATGAAAAATACCATTGGTATTTTGATAGGGATTGCATTGAGTCTGTAGATTGCTTTGGGTAGTATGGACATTTTAACAAGATTAATTGTTCCAATCTATGAGCATGGTATATCTTTTCATTCGTGTCATCTGAAATGTCTGTCATCAATATTTTATAGTTTTCAGAGTATAGATTTTCACCTAATTGGTTTATTCCTAGGTATCTTATTCTTTTTGGTGCAATTATAAATGGAATTGTTTTCCCAATTTCTCCTCTACTTTATTATTAATGTATAGAAACACAACAGATTTCTGTATATTAAGTTTGAGTCCTACAACTTTATTCACTTATTACCTCTAATATGTTTTTTGTAGAATCTTAAGGGCTTTCTGTATATAGTATCATGTCATCTATGAATAATGATGGTTTTATTTCTTCTTTTTAATTGAGATGCCTTTTATTTCCTTTTCTTGTCTGATAGCTGTGATTAGGACTTCAGTACTATGTTGAGAGAAGTGGCAAGAGTGAATAGATTTGTCTTGATCTTAGAGGAAAATCACTCATTTTTCATCACTGAGTATGATGTTAGCTGTGGGTTTGTCATATATGGGCTTTATTATGTTGAGGTTAATTTCCTCTAAACCCACTTTCTTGAGAGTTAGCAGGAGTAGATGTGGATTTTGTCAAATGCTTTTTTGGCATCTGTTGAGATGATTATATGATTTTTTTAATCCTTCATTATGGTGTATGATTTGATTGACTCGTGAGTATTGAACTAAACTTGCATCCCCGGAATAAATCCCACTTGATCATGGCAAATGTTCCTTTTAATATATTGTTAAATGGAGTTTGCTAGCATTTTGTTGATGATTTCTGCATTTATGTTAGTCAGAGATATTGGCCTGTAATTTTCTTTTTTTGTAGTGTTTTGGTTTTGGGTATCAGGGCAATGCTGGCTTTAAGAACATATTTGGAAGATTTTCTTCCTCTTCTATTTTTGGAATAGTTTGAGGAGAATATATATTAACTCTTATTTAAGTGTTTTTTTGGAATTCACCTTTGGCTCTACCTGGTCCTGAAATTTTGTTTAGAGTTATTTAGTTGCTGATTTAATTTTATTACTAGTAATTAGTCCAGATTTTTTCTTCCCTGTTCCAGTTTTGGAAGATTGTGTTTCTAGGAATTTATCCATTTGTTTTCTGGGTTGTGCATAATATTCTCCTATAATCTTTGTATTTCTGTGGTTTCAGTTTTACTTTTCCTTTTTCATTTCTGATTTTATTTATTTAGATCCTCTCTTTTTTTCTTGATGAATCTGGCTAAAGGTTTATGAATTTTATCCTTTCAAACAACCAGCTCTTGTTTTCATTGATCTTTTCTTTTGTATTTTTGTCTCTATTTTATCTATCTATCTATCTATTTATTTATTTATTTATTTATCTATCTGATCTTTATTATTTGCTCCCTTCTATTAATTTTGGGCTTTCTCATTTTCTACTTTCTTTAGGTACAAATTTAGGTTGTTTTAGATTTGTTTCTTGAGTTGGGACTGTATTGCTACAAATTCCCCCACTTAGAACTGCTTTTGCTATATCTGAAAGGTTTAGACCATGGTATTTTCTTTGTCTTCATGTATTTTTTTTATATTTTCTCTTGGATTTATTTATTGATCCATCGTTTGTTTAGTGGCATACTATTTAGCTTCCACATATGTTTTTTTCCCCAGTGTTTTTCTTGTAATTGATATCTAGTTTCATATCAGTGTGGTTGGAAAAGATGCATGATATGATTTCAGTCTTCTTAAATTTATTGAGACTTGTTTTGTGACCTAACATGTGATCTATCCTGGAGGATGTTCCATGTGCCCTTGAAAAGAATGTGTAGTCTGTTGTTTTGGATGGAACAGATTCTGTGTATATATCTGTTAAATCTGTCTGGTCTACCGTATCATTCAAAGACACTTCCCTTATGGATTTTCTGCCTGAATCATCTATCCATTGTTGTAAGTGAGGTTTTAAAGTTGCCTACTCTTATTATATTACTGTCAATTTCTTTATGTCTTTTATTATTGGTGTATGTATTTAGGTTCTCCAATATTGAGTGTATAGATATTTACAATTGTTATATATAAGCTTAAAAACCACAGAGAATTGACATATGAGCATTTCTAGCATAATATGGTAAATTGCATGAGAAATATGCCTTGCTTCTGATCCCATAAATGTGGGGTGCATAAGATTGCAAGCATTAGAAAAAGAAGAAACAATGTCAGAAGGTAGCATGCCAACCTTTTAATACCTTCATTTATTTAAACAAGTTTACACTTGTTAGAGGGTTCTGGACAGAGGATATACATTTGATAGTCATCAATATAGAGGTGGTATAGGTATTCCAAAAAGAAATAAGATCGGCAAGAGAATGAATATAGATAAAGAAAAGAAAACTAAGGATTTATACATGGCTTGCTCCAACATTTAGAGGTTGGAGAGAAGAGAAAGAAATGGGATAGGTGATTAATATGGAAGGGGAAGAAGCAAAATCAGGACAACGTCATATCCTAGAAACCAAGTAAAGAAAGTATATCAAGGCAGACCTGATTTTATATCTAATGCTACTGATAGGTCAAGTAAGATTAGGAAAAAGAATGGAACACTGAATTTAGCAACATGACAGAGCAATGGTGATCTTAAAAAAAAAGTTTTGTTAGAAGTGTAAATAAAAGTCTAATTAGACTGAGTTCAAGAAAAAAAATAGGAGGAGAGGTTCTGGAAAGAGTATTATAGAAATCCTTTTAGGAATTATGTTGTGAAGAAAAGCAGAGAAATGTGAAGGCAGCTGGAGAGTAAAGTAGGATAAAGCGAATTTTTCTGTTGTTCTTTTTTTGCTTCTTAAGATGGAAGAAATAATGTCATATTTATAATATGGGAAAGATCCAATGGGGGGGAAACTTGATGATGTATTAGGAAATGCATAAAACCCTGATGTCCTCGGAAAGATGGGAGACGGTGACATTCAGTGTACAAGCATAGGGATTAACTAGATGGGAATTTAGAGCGTACAAAGAAAGGCTCACGTTGTATTACTCTGGAGTCACATGGCAGTGGCCTGAGTTTGCCCACTGTCTCTAACCCTTTAGTACTTACTCCATTGGGTTTAGGAGGATTAAATGATTTTACATATATAAAGTACACAGAACAATGCCTGGCACATAGAAAAATCTCAATAATTAGTAGTTGCTATTATTCTCCATCACTTGATAAAAAGTAACATTTTCCAAGATCATAATGGGGTTTATTATCAGATTAAGTCTATTTCAGGCTAGTGGAATCTGCTTCTTCTAAACTAGGAGAATAGGAATAGTCCTAGGCATTCCCATGGGAGAAGCCAGATGTGAAAATAGGGTAATCTTTGTAGTCTAATATTCCTATGAGTTCCTTATTAGGCTCATTCTAGAAATATTTTTTTTTAAAGATTTAATGTATGTTTAACTGTTTTGTATGTAGTTTATTTAATTTTCAACAACGTTTTGAGATAAACAATACTATTTTCCTCCTTTTTATAAATAAGGGATCTGAAAGTTAGGTTAAGTACTTTTACCAAGGTGACATAGGTGGTAAATAGTGGAGCTTGGCTGTGAACTCATGTTCTTGGACTGTACTGCCTCCCCAACTAGTCTATAGGTAAGTACTTACAACTTGCATTATGCTTTCTTGGTCCAAGGCATTATCACTTGAATGTTCCTATAGATAGGTAAGGATACAGAGGGAAATATTAAATTAACAGAGCCATATCTTTAGCAAAGAAGGGAGCACAATCATTAGTCATTACCACATGAAACAGAAGCTGAACAAGGCTGCAAGGAAGAAAGTAAAATAGAGTGAGTCATGGAACATTTTCCAAAAAAGATTCTGTGCCAAAGAGAAGTGTAGAATTACTGAGCTGTGGCATGGTATGCTGAACTAGGGTCTCTTCCAGAAAGGCCTGAGGATTAATCCGTTAATCATTCTGTGACATTTAATCATGAGCCAGGAATCTAATAAATGGCTGACCCATTGTAACATTGGGGTACTGGTCTGGCTTCTTGCCTGGACTGTCCAATCTTAATTAGCAATTATCTCTGCTGGGTGACCCCTTGCCCCTGGGAAATTTCAATAAGGAATAGCTATTTATAAGCGGAAATTTCACCTTTTGCCTTCATCACTTGTTATTAGACAGTATGTTTATTCAGTTTCCAATGTCTCATTGGACCTGTTTGATGGAGAGATCTGGCATTAAACCAACAATTACTTTAATGAGGAGAAATAATGAAGCTCTCCTAAAGGGAGGTATTAGATTTAAATTTTCCTTCACTTTCTTCTCCTTTATAACTTTTCCCCTTTATGTCACTCTAAAACGTGACCTTATTTAATTATATTAATTTTAGTTCTTTCAGACTAAATGGAAAAACAAACCCAACCCAGAGTGAAGAAGCAGTTTTGCTTCAACTCAAATCTGAGAGTTTTCCATTTAAAGTGTCTTCTTAGGATAAAGATAAAACCTCTACTCTGATTCTTTCAGTGATACTTGCTTTTAACCCGTACTTTGGAAGGTCTTAGATGCAAATTGTTGCTTTGCCCCTATGTGTCCATGGGCATATAACTTAATTCTTTTGAGTCTATTTCAGAGGGGATGGTTAGGAAAGGCCTTTCTGTACAGATGTCATTGAGCTGGGGACAAAAGAAGCCCACTCCTAATGCCTAAGTGAAGGCATTCCTGGAAAAAGAAACAGCAAAGGCAAAAACTTTGAGGCAGCATGAGCAAATGAGCTACAGAAGAGTGGCACATGCTAGTCAGACACACAGCCAGAGACAGACAACACAAGAACTTTGAAGACAGGGTGAGCTGTAGGAAGTTTTTTGTCGATATGCAAGGGCAATCTATGAAAAGATTTTAAGCACTGGAATGACACGATGTACCTTACAATCTCTTTAGTTTCCGCGTAGAAGACTGATTAGGAGTAAATGCAAGTAGCATGTTTAGTACAATGTATGGCTTATAGTATCTGAGGAATATTAGACATTTTCATCATTATCATTATTGTTGTTCTTAGTGAGGAACATACTCTCTAGGAGGGCAGATCAGAATCTTCTGAGAGGGGAGTGGGTCACAAACCACTAATTCCTTAATGCCAAAGTATCAAGTCAAGCTCTATAAGAAAGAAATGCTCTTACCATCCCCTGCCCTCAACCACCCGCTCAGTCTACAGGTTATCATCAATAAGCCATGGTGTGTCTTGTCCATCTTGGGTGAAGTGGGGCTAGGCTTTTCACATTTATATCTAATCTCCTTCTGCAGAACTACACTGCCACTGGGATCATATAAAATTCAAGTTTGGTATGCAGATCACTAGAGAACCCATTCCTATACCAAATGGAGAAACAATATTTGCAGATAAGGCACTTTTCAAGGAACTCATTATAACCTCAATTTTAAAAGCTGTGCAACTGAAAGCAAGTTAAATTTTCTAACTTGTGTATTTGCCGCTGTTAATAATACCAAGAAGCGGCCTTGAATGACACTAAATGCATGGGAAAGCATCTTGAAAAACTTCATCTCCTCTGACCTTCACAACACTCTGATGACTTAGGTAGATTGATGACTTCTAGTTTGGGGGACAGTGCAGCAGGATGGAAAATCTGTGACATGGTCAGGCCCACCGCCAGCTCCTAACTGGGACCTATCATTGCAAATCATAATCTGGCATCATTTTCATTATCCCCAGTGGCTGCTACTACCACTCACCCTGTGCCCACTTCATGGTGTTATAGATGAAAAGAACATTTTAAAGTGCTATATAGAACTTGAATTTCTAAAACATCATTGTGAAAAACATGCCGGTATGAATTTATAGTAGTCTAAAAGAAGAAAAGGGTACCTGAATGGGTACTGTTAACAGACACAAAATGTATGTCTTCACAACGTAGAAGAAGCTTAGGTTTTACTTAGAAACCAAATATTTGGAATTGATTATATCTCTCTGGTGCATGAAAAATCCCACTAAGTTTTGGAGAATGAGTGGGCCAGATTTGTTTGTTGGTTTTTAACCTGTTGTCATCAATCTTGTAAATAAAGATCCCTAAATAAAATCAAGTTCATAGTTTGAGGAAATTCCAGTAACAGACTCTAACAGGATTTCCTCTTCTAAAATGGGTCACACACAAATAGACACTTTTCCAAAGAAGACATCCAGATGGCTAACAGACACATGAATAGATGCTTATTACTCATCATCAGGGAAATACAAATCAAAACCACAATGAGATACCACCTCACACCTGTCAGAATGGCTAACATTAACAACTCAGGAAACAACAGATGTTGGTGAGGATGTGGAAAAAGGGGAATACTTTTCCACTGCTGAGAGGAATGCAAACTGGTGCAGCTACTCTGGAAAAGAGTATGGAGGTTCCTCAAAAGTTTAAAAATAGAACTACTTTATGACCCAGCAGTCGCACTACTAGGTATTTATCCAAAGGATATAGAAATCCTGATTCGAAGGAGTACATGCACCCAATGTTTATAGCAGCACTATTGATTATAGCCAAATAATGGAAAGAGCCCAAATGTCCATCAAGTGATGAATGGATAAAGAAGATGTGGTGTGTGTGTGTGTACACACAATGGAACATTAATCAGTGATAAAAAAAAAAAAGAACAAAATCTTGCCATTTGCAACTACGTAGATGGAACTAGAGTATATTATGCTAAGTGAAATAAGTCAGAGAAAGACAAATATATGTTTTCACTCATATGTAGAATTTAAGAAACACTTGGGGCACCTGGGTGGCTCAGTTGGTTGAGCGTCCAACTTTGGCTCAGGTCATGATCTGGCAGTTTGTGAGTTCGAGTCCCACATTGGGCTCTGTGCTGACAGCTCAGAGCCTGGAGCCTGCTTCAGATTCTGTGTCTCCCTCTCTCTGCCCCTTGCCCACTCGTGCTCTGTCTCCCTCTGTCTCTCAAAAATGAATAAACGTTAAAAAAAATTTAAGAAACACAACAGATGAACATAGAGGAAGGGAAGCAAAATTAAGAAAAACAGAGAGGGAGACAAATTATAAGAGATTCTTAAATACAGAAAACAAACTGAGGATTTCTGGAGAGGTGTTGGGTGGGGCAATGGGCCAAATGGGTGATGAGAATTAAGGTGGGCACTTGTTGGGATGAGCACTGGGTGTTATATGTAAATGATGAATCACTAAATTCTATTCCTGAAATAATTATTATACTATATGTTAGCTAACTTGGATTTAAATTGAAAAAAATTTTTAATTGGGTCACAGTTTCTTATTTTTGTTTATTTTGTGAAGTATTAACTTATACTAAGAGAGCAGGCAGCTCACATATTTTAAGTGAGCAATTTAAATAATTTTTATCAAGTGAATATACCGATGTAATAGATCAAAGAATGGGACATTTTCAGTGCCCCAGAAACTTCCCTTCTGTTGCTCCCAGTGAACACTACCTTCTCCAGGAAAACCACTATTCTAATTCTGACATCTTAAATTAATTTTACCTATTTTGAACTGGTGGATATGATTTGGTATAACATTTGGTGAGGCTTTTTTTTTTTTTAACCATTTCCTTGATACACAATTTACATAACAAATTTAACCAGTATGAGTGTATGCTTAATGGTTTATAGTGAATTTATAGAATTGTGCAGGTATCACCATAATCCAGATTCAGAACATATTTGTCATCCTGAAAAATTCCCCCTGTTTGCTTTCAGCTAATGCCTACCCCTATTTCCACTCTCAACACTTGTCACTCGCTTGTGCTCTGACTCTATTGTTTTTCCAACTCTGAAAATTTTATAAAATGTAATCATACTCTGTATCTTGTGTCTGGCTTCTCTCACTTAGCACAATGTTTTTGTGGTTTATCCATATTTAACATGAGTAAGTAGGGTTTTTTAAATGGATGAATAATATTCCATTGTGTGGATTTTGTTTTATCCATTCATCAGTTGATGCGCGTTTGGGATTTTACTTTTTTGCCTATTATGAATAATACTGCAAGAACTCCCCTGCTTGAATCTTTGTGGAAACTTACATTTTCACCTATCTAGGGTAAGAAACTAACATTTTCAGCTATCTAGGGTAAGGTATTTAGGAGTAGAATTACTAGGTCATGTGTTAAGGATGTCTTTAACATTAGAAGAAACTTCCGATCTATTTGTAGCATTGGCTGTAGCACTTTACATTCCCAGCAGCACTATGTGAGAGTTTAATTTCTTTCTTTACATCCTTGTCGACATTTCAATGTATTGTCAATCTCTTTGATTATAGCCATAATAGTAAAGATGGAGCAGTTCATTGTAGCTTAATTTGCATTTCCCTAATGATTAATGCTCAGGAACATCTTTTCTTGTGCTTATTAGCCACTTGTGTATTTTCTTTGATGAAATTTCTAAACTTTTGCCCATTTAAAAAATTTAATCATCTTATTAATGATTTGTAAGAATCATTATATATTCTGAATATAAGTTATTTATGAGATGTATAACTTTTGAATAGTCTGTGGCTATTTTCCTACTCAGTAGTTTTTATTTTTATTTACTTAATGATATATTTTGAAGAGCAAACTATTAGTTTCTATAAAGTCCAATTCAACGTTTTTGTTTCTTTTTATGACTATGCTTTTGGTGTCCTATTTAAGTAACCTGCCTTATCTAAGGTCACAAAAAAATTCTCCTGTGCTTTTTTTTAAGAAGCCTTATGTTTGCAGCTCTCACATTTAGGTAAGTTGTGTGTATTGTGTAAATAAAAGGACTCTATTCGTTGTTTGTGTATGGCTATCCAATTGTCCTGGCACCATTTTTTGAAAAGACTGGTTTTTTTTTTTCACTTTGAGCTGCCTTTGTAAGACCATAGTTATAGGGTTTTTTTCTTGTCTTTTTTTTCTGTTCTTTTGATCTACATGTTTATCCTTATAGTGATCCTCCACAGTCTTGATCAATGAACATGGCAAGTTTCATAATTAGGTAGAGTTAGCCCTCTCACTTGTTCTTCTTTTTCACATTTTTTGGGAGGGATTTATAGGTCCTTTGTCTTTCCATAGCTATTAGGGCCAACTTTTTAATTTCCACCAAAAAAAAAAAAAAACCTGTTGTGATTTTGGTAGGAACTGCATTGAATCTATAGATCACTTTGGGTAGAATTGCTGTCTTATCAATATTTAGTCTTCCAACCTAGGAACTTGGTATGTCTCTTCCATTTACTTAGATCTTCTGTAACTTTGGTTCGCAACATCTTGTAGTTTTCAGTATACAAGTTTTTACTGATGTTAAATTAAATCCTAAGTACTTTATTCCTTTGGAGTCTATTGTGAACAGAATTATTTTTTTAAATTTTATTTTCAGATGTAATTATTAGGATATGCTTTATATATAAGTTTTGTATCTTGTGAGCTTGTTAAACTAGTTTTTTCTAGTTTTTTTGTGGATCCTTTTTTTTAATATATAGGATCACATTAATCTCTGAAGAAATATAGTTTCACTTCTTTCTTTTTAAACTGTGTGTCCAGCATCTTTTCTTCTACCTATTGGCCTTATGAATATTCTCTTTTGTGAATTCCCTCTTAAAGCCTTTTTGCCTAGTTTCTTAATAGATTGTACTTTTTCCCCTAATTTATTTCTAGGAATTCTGTATATATTTTGGATCAGAGTCCTTCAGGGGGATATACTTCCATTCTGTGGTTTCATCCTCATTTGCTTACTTGTATCTTTTGATAGATTGTTTTAATTTTAAAAATTAAAATGACAGTTTATATAAAATATTCCACACAAAGAATCGGGAAAAAGTGCTTATATTATGCAGTCTTTTTTCATAATATGTGAGTAAAAACTTCTCAGCTTGTTTTATGTAGTTGGCATACCAGAATCTGGCAAAGACACTTTAAGAAATGAAAATTATAGGCCAATCTTTCTGATGGACATAGACATAGTATTCTTAAAATATTAATAAATCAAATCTAGTGATGATAAAAAAAAAAAAAGTCCATATAACCAAAATGAGTTTATTCCAGGAATGCGAGTTTGGTTTTGTGTTTTTTTCTTTTAAGATTATTTTTAGCATTTATTTTTGAGAGAGAGAGTGGGGCAGGGGCAGAGACAGGTGGAGACAGAAGATCCAAAGCAGTCTCTGTGCTGAGAGCCCAATTCTGGGCTTGAACTCAAACTGAAATCATGACCTGATCCAAAGTTGGACACTTAACCTACCTAGCCACCTAGGAGTCCCTGGTTTCATATTTAAATATATGTCTGATACTATGGTTTCTTTGCAGCATGTACTAAAATTTCTAGCCAGTGCAATTAGATAAGAAAAAGAAATACCAAGTATAAGGATTTGGAAAGGAAGTGAAACCGACAGTATTTTTAGATAGCATGCTTATGTGTGTAAATTATGTATATGAATCTTTATATAAACTTGAAAGTAAATTAAAAAAAATCTTTAGATAAACTATTAAAATAAATAAATCTAACAAATTTGGCCAATGTAGAAACCAATTGCATTTTTATTTACTAGCAACAATTAGAAAATGAATTTTTGAAACCATTTAAATTAGAATCCTAAAAATACTAGATATCTAATGAAATGTAATGAATATCTAATGAATCTAATAAAAGGTACACAAAATCCTTACTTGGAAAATTACAAAACATTACTGAGAGAATTTTAAAAACACCTATGTATGGAAAGGTATTTAATACTTATGAATTAAGTGACTCAATATTTTACAGATATTTCTCTGTAAATTTAATCCCAATAAAATTACAGTGGACATTTTTTCATGGAAACTGACAATGTGATTTGAAAGAACACAGGGAGGCTTAACTGCCAGGTATCAATATTAATTACCTAGTAACAGAAAGTAAAACAGAATGCTATCAATATAGGGTAAATGAGCAGACCAATAGAAGAGCCTTTGGAATCCTGAAACAAATAAATACATATACCTGATTTATGCAAAGGTGCCACTGCTGTATAATGGGAAAAAGTCCTTTTGGCAAATTGCGCCAGTACAATTGCCTTAAAAAATAAAGCTCACCCTCTACCTTAAATCACACACAAAAATAAATTTTTGATTGACCAGAGACCTAAATATGAAACATAAAGCAGCCAATTTTCTAGAAAATGATCTATGTGGGAATGTCTTCATGACTTTGAGGTAGGTAGGCAGCAAAGGATTCTAAAGCAAGACCCACACAATACTAAGAAGTAGAATGATAAATTGGAACTTATTAATATTTGGCTATGGGGTTTTGAAAATTATCTTTTTGTTTGGAAAAGAAAATTAGAATTTGAAAATAGACAAAATAGACCTTGGATTAAGTGGACAGTAGTGTCTTTTCTATCATAACACACACATGCACGTGTGCCCAACATACTCCTTAATCTCCTTCTCTTTCCTAATGGCCCAGAAAAACTATTTCCTACAGCAACCAGACTGGTAATTGATTATATGTGGTTTGGTGATATTTTATAAGCAAAATCACATTTACATTTAGAAAAACCTTTGGAAAACAATTTCCTTGAAGGCATGAACCGTCTCAGACTTATCCAGGTGACCATCTAACATGACCAGCAGTAAGATTCATAACAGGCTTAATATGTGGGATTCCAAACAAGAAAGAGGGAAAGGTCTTATGAGTAGCAAAGTGAATAGCACTAGAGTCTATAAAGGCCTGGAATTGAATTTCAAGCAACTGTCATTTACGGCCGTGAATTAGAATAGGTAAGGTAACTGGGAATAGAGGCAGCAGAAGGCGACCTACAAAGACTGGCAGAAAAGTCCCATTTTCTCATAGTGTAAGAAATAGAACACTACACAGACTTGGATAAGACCAGGGCATCTATGGCAGAGGAAATGGTACTTCATTGTGACATGGAGAATGATGGAATGCTCCAGGGGAGGGATGTCCTGCACCATGAGATGAGGGGAAATATTATGGGTGAAGATTGGAAGAGAGTAGGAGTGGCAGTAAAAGAGATGAAAAAAATAAAGGGTGTATTGGGTGAGGAAGAGTTTTTCATATACCTGTAATATATTTGGATTTCATTCTGCATCCTGTAGGCAAAGATTTTCAGTAGAGGATTAATACCTATAAATCTCAGAGTCCTATAATTCTAAAAAATAAAAAAATGGATGCTAGCAGATCATTTTGGAGACTTTAATTGGCAAAAAAAAATACATGTTCATTATAAAAAATGAGAGAGGACACTGATGTGTTAAGAAAAGTGGGTAATATCTAACATTGCCCTCGCTGTACCTCTTAGATGACCAATAATAGTTTGTTATTTATCATATTATACTTTTGTCATGTATGACCATATTTCATTGAAATTGGATAATACTATAGGGATTGCCCTAAAACTTGCTTTTTAAATTAAAAAATAGTAATTGTAAATACTGATAATAGTACCTGACATTTTTTTTTTTTTTTTTGCGAATTTACCATGTGGTTGGCCCTCTTCTAAGGATTTTATTTACATTCTCATTTAATCATCACTACAATTATGTGGTAAGTACTGCTTTCTCCACTTAAAGGAAACTAGGGTTTAGAGAGGTTAGATAATGTCCCTAAGGTCAGGTCACCCAGCTAGTGCTAGACTCTGAACTCAGGAAATCTGATTCAGGGCTCATGTTCTGAACTACTGTGCCAGGGGAATGGACTCGGGTGGCCAGAAGGGAGAGGATGAGGACTGCAAGTTATTTTGTAACAATGGAGATACAGGGCAAGAAGGACATGAAGAAAATTTCAGAGGTAAAAATCTCTAAAACCCAGAAATTCACTTGGATGTGTGGGCTGAAGGAGAGTTTGAAATGAACTTCCAGGCTTCTAGCCTCTGAGGTCTGAGGTAAGGGGTGATAATATTAACCAGAGAAGAAATATGCAAATTGGGACTACTTTAGGGCTGTGCAAGAGGAACATTTTCTCCATTTCTCTGTATTCCTGCTGGCTTTTAACGTAGAAACTTAGGGATATGTCCAGGGGAAAAGTTCCTATCCTTCTTTCCTTCCTCTCATTATATTCTCCCTTCAAAAAGAAAAATCATCTGACTTCTTGTTGAGATAGTAAAAGACACTTGGGAAATGCTTACTCAACTCCCTTTTTGATTTGCTTTTTGAGATCTGCACACCACACACACAGACACACACCATTGCCTGTTCTCAATGTGATACTTCTCCTATGGCAGGCTCAGGCTTGACTTTAACCCAAGCATATTAGAGCTGTTGAAGCAGCTGGCAATGTTTGTGCTACTTGGCATGGGACTGCCAAATATAATTTGGGATGTATGAGGGGGTTAGAAATCCTACTTTGGAATCAGCCCCAGGACTCTTTCTCCTATCCAGCTTAACTAGGAAGGTGCTAATATTTTGAGCCTCATCTTCCTCCTCCATTTTTTTTCTTCAATGGTTCTGAACTTGATGGGGAGGAAGGCAATCAATTATTGCACTTGAAACCAAATATCCCCCTACTGAATTTGATCCTCTTATAGGACATTCACAGTGGGATGATGTCCAATTAACTAACCACCTTCCGACACAAGTGCTGGGTGTTGATCCACGAGGAGTTAGAAATACCGGTCTGGAATTCAAAAGAGATAATGAACAGATAGAGGGCATGAGGATAGATGATGGAGAGTCTAGAATTCTTGATAAGTTGTTTTGAATTTATTCTCTGGGCTACTGGAAGGTAGGGAAGCTCTAAACCAACGTATATTTTGAAATGCATATGAATTATGTTAAACTGACATTTACTGCAACCTGTAGGTTGTACAGCAATTGTTGATTCTTTTCATATACCATGATATCTCACTGTGGCATTTTGAGAAGTGGAAAGAGAGGGCATTGGTGCAGGTGTCTAAAAATAAATTGCTGTAATACTGCAGTTGTATTAAACTGTCATAAGCAATATTCCCATTGGGCCTATGGTTAAAATACTGGCTTTGAACAGTGCCTCATGACTAGGTCCAGGACCCTAAATTATGTCTGAGCTTAGCCACTTGTTACAGAGGTAAGATGGATGCCAGGGAATTAACCATGCCATCTGAAACTCTAGCTAGAGTGTTGACAGAGATGAAACATGCTATACTACAGACTGCTATATTAAAAAAGAATTAGCTGGAGAGGCAGCAATTTTTGGTAGAATGTGGCCTATGTTGATTCCCTAGTTGCCCCTATAAGCAAGGGAAAATCCCCAAGTTTTCTCAGTGGCACATAGAGCAACGGTGTTGGACTGAGCTAGAGGTCAGAAACAGCATTTATGAGCCCATCTCTGTAAATGGTAAATCAACAGCTTGTGACATCTATATGTCTTCTCACCAAGAAAGAGGGCTTTAAAATTACATGATTGCTGTGGAACTTTAAGCTCTGATACATTTTGGTTCAGTGAAAGTTTTTGTTCTTATCAAATGAATAGGGCTTTAATTCTTTTTTCTTTCTTTCTTGCTTTCTTCCTTTCTCTCTCTCTCTCTCTTTCTTTCTTTTGATAGTTAGAGTTTTCTTTTCTGTGAAGCCCAGTCTTTTATTCATTCCAAAAAAGCACCCCCCACAACAGTATTAAAATTTTTTTAAATATTATTTGTTTATTTGGTTAAATGTGATAATGATGTATCTACATAGAAGATCTTTTTTTTTCCTTATGCTGGACAAGCTAGGAGTGAGGTGTTGTGATGCCTCCAACTTTGAATGTTCTAGGGTAAGATTTCTTTTATTTTCAATGCAAAAGTATATCTGTTAATACTTTACAGGGTTGTAGAGTAAAACTGTCATCTTCACAAACATTATCTTGTTGACCCTTGGCTTTCTAATACCTTTAGGATTAAATCTAAAATTCTTAATGTATGTACAGGACCCTGTATGATCTGGTCACAGACGCATTCTTCAGTTTCCTCTTGTGCCACTCACTCTTTTGATGGGAAACCTCAGCCTTTTGGGATCCCATCCTATCCTACCCTACACTTCCTTAGGGCCTTTTAGCCTTCTCCACCCCTGCAGCTCTTCTGTGACTCCTCCTGCTGGTCCAGCTCTGCTTTTGCTTGGTTATATTATAGCACAGTAACAACCCTGCATCACAACAGCTTTTGGTAATAACAGGAAGCTTCTCAATCTGGTTTTGACTCACACAGCTTCCAAGGATCCTGGCAAATTTGTTCCCCTTCACTGGGCTCTCTCCTTCATCTACAAAACAGTCTAATGATACTATTTTGCCTACTTCATAGACCTTCCACCATAGTGGTTATAATCCAAAGTCCTTAAGCAAAGCCTATGTGCTGACTTGACCCCAGCCCAGAACTCTGGCCTTACTGTGAATCTCTTTCTCCCTAAATATGTTCCTATGACAGCTCTCTCCTTCTGGCTATTTGGAAGCACAGCACTCTCTCTTCCAGGCACTCTTCTAGTGTCATGTGGCATTCCCTGATCCTAGAAGGCTTTTACTTCTGCTCCACAGCTATCCAGCTTTTACTCTCCAGGTGCCGGCTAAAATATCCACTCTTAGGCAAGGGTTTTTGAGTTGTCTAATATAAAAGAGCTTCACTGTTCATAAGAACTAATTATTTTCTTTCGTAGGAAGAGGAAGTAAGTGTGGTGGTTAACAATACAGCCTCTGGAGTCAGACTGCCTGGGTTTCAATCTCAGCTCTGATACTTTTCTACTAGGTGACCTTGTAGAAGTTACCTGAACTACAATCCTCGTCTTTAAAATGGCACTAAGGATATTGCCTAATCCATAAGGCTGTTAGAAGGATGATGTTAATTCATGTAAAGGGCTAGCATAGTTCCTGGCACGTATTAAGTACCTATGAGAAATATTATAACAGTTTTTACTTATTAATTTATCATAGATTTGTATATTTTTTAAACATTTTTTTTTCAAATTTAGAGGAAACTTACAGGTCTTAACTGATGACTCCCCCAACTCAGAATTCCCTTCTCTGATATTCTTGATAGTCACCTAGACCTTGTCTGACAATTCCTTAGAAGAGTTCACTGTGTTACAAAGCAGCCTTAAATTTCTGCAGATTTGTTATATTAGACTAAGATTTGTGTTCCTATCGGTTCTACCTCTTAACTCTTCCTTCTGGAAGAGAACAAACAATTCCATTTTCTTTTCCAAATGACAACGGCAGCCTTCTTGGTAGCTCTGGGAACACAGTTTCCAGTGCCAACGCCCCAGACCCCTCCCCCATTACTCTTCTGTTCAGCTTTCAAATCTGGAGTGATCTCAGATGGCCTCTTCTTCATGTCATACAGTTGGTCAGAGTTTGTTTCATGGAGCTCAGTGATGAATAGGTGCAAGTGTTAGGTGTGTGGTTCAGAACTAATGCAAGTGGGGGTGGGGAGGGATGCAGGGGTGCTCTGCCTGAGGAAAGATTTGCCATTTTAGACAGGGCTGATAACCTGTTTGGACTGCAAACACACTGACCAAGTCTGAAGACATTCTTTCATCTAATGATACCCTTCTGGGCTCTTCCTTCTCATTTGCATACTCTCGTGCCTCCACAACTTTTATAGAGTCAGGTGGTCAATCAGTACTCCCTTGGTAACTATGATGGATGGGCAAGGTTCTGTTCTGAGTATGAGGAGTATAGATAATCTATTTAGGGAGATTAGAGTCACAGACATTTCCAGTCTAACTAGGAGGGAATTGATTAGGTAAACTCATAGTGGGGTTTAGGGCTTTTACAAGTGTTAGTTTTTGTAACAAAATTACTGAGTCTGTGCCAAGACTTTAACATTCAGGAAGTACTTGTTGAGTACCTATGACGAGCTAGTCACTGTAGGTGCTGAAGTGAAATAAGGTGACAGGGAAATACAGCAACCTCAAGTCAACAGAAAGAGTGAAGAAAATGTGAATTCTTTTAGAATTCAGTATTCCTAATACTTACACTGGGGAGTGGCTAAGGTGGGCCATGAGCCACACTGTCAAAAGTTTAGAATAAGGAATCCTAGAACTGAAAGCAACTTTTCCCAAGTCTCCTTGTCTATCCCCAGCCTTCAAGAGGGTGAAACTCTGCTCATTCTGAAACTGAGGAGTGCAAGATCCCCGGGGACAGATTTTAGACCTTTTGTGGTTGACTTAATGATTATATCCATTCTTTCTACATTTCTGACTGCATTCTCTCTTGCCTCACTTAATTCCATTTTTCTCCTATTTTGTCCGGCAATCATATAGAAAACCTGATCAGCACACTCTTCCCCAAATGATTCTCCCATTTCTGTTGCAAAACTGCCAGGGCAAGTGTAGAGGCAGCAATATTATAGGTTCAGCAAAGCTAAAGATGTTGCTGCAGTGACACATGGCTCTGATTTAGCTCACTAAGCTACTTGGCTCTTTTATTAACACTGGTCCAAGAAGTTGCCAATGGAAAGCCCTTGTAATAACAGCCAACTGGTCCTGAGCATCTGAGCCCTTAATGAAACCCCATCTTCTTCCTCCAGAGGGAGGGAAGAATTGTTGGTTTTCTCTCTCAATTATTTTTCTAGTCTATTAAATTGTCACAACCCCTGTGTCTCTGTAAGAGGTGGGTGTCATCATAGCTCATCTCCTGGAGACCAGCAACAGTGATACCAGAGGATATGTTTTCTGAGTCTGTTTCCCCACCACCAGAGAAAAGAAGGTGATGAAGGAAAAGCTAAAAAGCAGTAACAGTAGATGTCCTGGGGAGATTTATGAGACTCACAATAAGCAGAACGAGGATGTTTATGCCACTGGGTTATATAAAATATGCAATTTTAATCCACTAAGCAGTTTATCTTTTCACGCAGCTTAGTTTGCTGGGATAATTACCTTCATGAGCAGTCCATGTCATGTACGAGGCAAAATGTGTACAAAATACACAAATTTGTGTGCCATTGAAAAATGTGGCAGAGGGACAAGTATTAACTTAAATTTTAGAAAAGCATGCTGTAGACAATTAATCCAGGAGGTCTGCTGAAAGTTTCCCTTTTGTTGTTAACAAAATTGGTAAGCATTATTTTGTCTTAAAATAACAGCAGCTCATTGAGCCCTATGCTGAGTATTTTTTAAGACCTACAAGGGTTTAGAGGTGTTAAATAACATACTCACAGGTGTCTAGGGAGGGCATGTCTGAGCGGAGATTTGACCCCAGGAGCCAGGATCTCCTTTCCTGAAGGGAGCCATCTGTATTCCTTTGTTCACCATTGCACTAGACCATATCTGTTCTTGCTAATAAGGACATAGGTCCAACAATTCTCCCTCACTCTCTCCTGAGATATTTTCCCTTTGACTAACGGATCTTTCCTACCAGCATAGGCAAATACTGTCATTCCTCCCATTTTAAAGAACCTCTGCTGATCTCATTTTCCCTTCCAGTTATCACCCCATTTCTCCAGTCTGCGGAAAAACTAGTCAAAGACTTATTTATACTTACTGTTTCCAGTTCTCACCTGGACCTATTCTAATTAGACTTCTATCCCACCACTTCAGCCACTGTTGCTCTAACAGTCACCTGTACCTTGTAGCTTATGACACTTGATTACTCCCTCTTACTTAAGACATTTTCCACATTTGGCTGCCAAAAATACATAATCTTTTGGTTTTCTTCCTTCTTAACCGTTTATTTCTCCACATTATCTCTCCCTTGCTTGTTTCTATTGATCTCCTGAAATTTTCATAGTGAAGTAATAGAGCTTGTTCCTAGGACTTTTCTGTCTGTATTCACTCCCTTGTGCGAATGTTCTAGAATTTGTATCTTGAGAATGAAACCCTCCTGATTACATATTCCTTTTACTATATTCATTTGAATAGCCACCTGAAACTCAGTATATCTCAACCTTATCTGGTGACACCCTACCACCACGATTGCTGGTCAAATCTGACCCATCTATAATCATGCACATCTCTGTTGATGACAACTCCATCCTTGCACTCAGCCAAGCCAAAGCCATGAAGTCATCTTTGATTCTTCTAGTTCTTTCATGCCCCACATCTGATCTTTCAGAAAATCCTATTGGCTTCATTTTCAGTGTATAACCCTTACTGTACTCACCACCTACACTAATAATGTTAGCATAACATTATCTGATCAATGTTAGTATAACATTTTACTGGGAACATTACAATTGCCTCCTAGACACCTGTTTGCTTCCACCCTTGCCCCCCTGCATCCTAGTCTCAATACATCAGTCATATGATACTTTAAATCTGCCAGTCAGTTCATGTCACTCCTTTGCTTAAAACACTTCGATGGCTCCCCATCTAATTCAGAAAACACAAAGTTCTTACAAAGCCTTATAAGGACTTACAAGACACATCCTATCTCCTCCCCTCACCTCTAAGTCTCATCTCTGAATCACTCTGATTTAACATAACTGGCTTTCTTGGTGGGCATCTTAGCTGTTCTTCTGCTTGGAATGCTCTTTCTCCAAATATACATATGGCTTGCTTCCATTTCATCCTTTAGGTCTTTGTTCAAATGCCTCCTTCTCACCGATGCTCTCTCTAACTTCTTTACTTAAAATGGATGCATTTTATGCATGCATGCATACAAATCTCTTCCCCTTGTGTTATTTTCTTAGTACCATTTATTATTCTTGGACATAATACATAATTTATTTCTGATTATCTTTACTGTTTGCTCCCCTTAACTAGAGGGAAAATTACTTCAAAGCAGTGGTTTTGTCTATTTTCTTTACTACTGTATCCCTGAGATTAGGATGGTGCTGGAAACATCACTGAGCGACTATATGTTGAATAAATGAATAAACAGATGAGTGAATGACAGTGGTGGAAATGACATGGTAGACACAGATCCATCTTTCAAGTGGGTTGGTGTGCTGTCTGAATTAGTGTTAGAAATGGTGGCTGTTATAGGATCCTTTGTAATGTTTTCATTTACTTGGGAGACAAAGTAGAGTGTAGGGGTTATGTGTACAGATCTGAAGCCAGAAGGCTTGGGTATGGATTCCACTTCTGGCACTTATTACTTGGGTAATGACACATCTAACACATCTCTGGGGCCTCATTTCTTATCCGCAAAATGAAGGTAATAATATTACTTATCTGAGAAGGTTATTTATAGTAAGGATGCAATAAGTCAATATACACAAAGTACTTAGACCAGGGTCTGTTGTAGGACTTTAAATAGCACCATACAAGTGGCAGTAATAATAACAATCAATTACACTGCTGTTTACTAAGAGAGATTGAAGAGGTAGTCAAAGCGTATAAACTTTCACTTATAGGTTCCAAGGATCTAAGGTACAGCATGGTGACTATAGTTAGTAATTGTATTGTACACTCATAACTTGCTATGAGAAAGCAGTAACAACAAAATGGTAATTATTTGTTAACTAATCTTATTGTGGTAAACATTTTGCAATATATATCAAATCCTCACAGTACAAACCTTAAACTTATAATTGACATACGTTATATATCTCAATAAAACGGGGGGGGGGGATCAAAGACACACTATGGAAAATGCTGAAAACCCTTCCATTTCTAAAGAAAGCAACTTTAAATACATACTGTACCCTATGAAATACCTGTTAGCGCCATTATATTGAGATAACATATCATAAAATAACCCGTGAGCATAGAAGTATTTATACATTTAGACTAGCAACTAACATTTATTGAGCACTTACCTAGGACTAGGCACTAAGCACTTTACATGTATTAGCTCAAACCTCACAATAAAACTATGATGTATGTACTATTATTATGCTTATTTTATTTTTTATTTTATTTTTTTATATTTATTTTTGAGAGACAGAGTGAGACAAAATGAGACTAGGGGAGAGGCAGAGAGAGAGGGAGGCACAGGATTGGAAACAGGCTCCAGGCTCTGAGCTCTCAGCACAGAGCCTGACGTGGGGCTCGAACCCACAGACTGTGAGATCATGACCTGAGCCAAAGTCGGACGCTCAACCAACTGAGCCACCCAGGCGCCCCTATTATGCTTATTTTAAAGATGTGGAAACTGAGGACAGAGACTAATTAACTGACTGAAATATAAAGCTATGTGTTGAAACCAGAATACAAACCTGATGAATTTACATACCTACTGTAATAGAAGAAGATTTTTTCATCGGACACTCATAAAGTATGATGGGATATGTTTAATTCACTGCCTAAAGAATTTAGATTACTGATAATAACTAGGACAGGTCACAAATGCAAAACATCATCTGTAGGCACTCAGATATATCCCCCAAACTTTCCAAGTGCAGTTTTTCTCAAACAATTGTGAGATGGGTCCTGAATAATCTTCCCTCATAGTAAAGTACTGAATATTAAAAAAAATTTTTTTTGAACATGTATTTATTTCTGAGAGAGACAGAGTGAGACAGAGCACAAACAGGGGAGGGGCAGAGAGAGAAGGAGACACAGAATCCAAAGCAGGCTCCAGGCTCTGAGATGTCTGCACAGAGCCCACTGCAAGGGCTTGAACCCACAAACTGTGAGATCATGAGCTGAGCCAAAGTTGGACACTTAACCAACTGAGCCACCCGGTGCTCCAAAGTACTGAAATTAAACGTGATTTAAACATTAGAGTGGATTAAAAGATTATCACTGAAATTATTCCACTCTTACTATGATATCCTTCATAAACAGGGAGAGAAAGGGATACAGTCACAGCTAAGAAGTTGAGAATTACCATTAATGGATACTATCCATGCCACAAGTCTTTAGCAGGGAATGATTACTGGTGTGTAATTAATAGTTGTGCCAATTTCCATAGCACTTATAAGATGTGATCAGAGGGTTATACTAGTTATTGAGGTTTCATAAAAATCTGGGTATACCCATGGGGAACTGTCATTCATTGTAATAGCACATTATGTATGTATAGAAGCAGAAGAAAGGGTCCAGTCCTTCTGGACCAGATGGTGAGTGGTAATTAAGTTTAAGAAATTTCTTAGTTAAGTCTGCCCTCTGTACTTCAGAAGTCTGAAATACTGTTAAAGAGATCTGTTCTTTTTTTTTTTTTTTAAGAGATCTGTTCTTATATGCAGAAAATGAACAAAAAGAAATACCGATTGCAAGTCCAGTTCAGAGAAAGGAGAGCTTATATCTGGTCAGTAAAGATTCTGTATTGGGTCTTATTCTAAAACAGACACGGGAATAGGAATTTGTGGGCAAAGAGGGATTGGTGCCTCCATCATCACAGGGCAAGAGTTGTACAATCATTAAGAGGTACTTCAGCTAGACCCTGCCTTCAGCAAACATGAAACCTGAACCCTAGATCTCTTCCTATCCCTAGGAAACTATCACTCTCCATCCACTTCCATCACATTGCCTGGTGACAGCTGTCCCCACAATAAACCTAGGACTCTGTGGGAATCCATTTTCCTCCAGTCACTAATACCCACATAACTCTTTATATCAATAATGCTAATCCCAGTTTCTACCCCTTCCCCATATCCTGCAACCATCTAACTGTGTTCTTTGGGCTCCTCCCACAAATTTCCTATACCCTCAATGTCTTTAAGAAATGTGCATCACCTTCTTTCTCTGATATAAACCTGCTGGATTTCCCCTGAGGACACTGCTACCTCTGAATCCTACTCATGGTGTGGTTTTTCTCCCCACACCTCTCCTACCAGAGGCCTGAGGTGAAGGTGTCCTCCTTCCTCTTCATTGCTATTTCCAGACTCTTTATTTTTTCTCCCTAAAACTCCCACTTGGAACACATTATTAGGCTCAAATACATATTACTCCCTCCTTAATGCAATTGTCAGATGAATCTGTCACTACTCTTCATTCTTTAAAAAAAATTTGGTTCACTGCTTTTCCTTATTTAACCTTTCTCCTGGATTTTTAGTGAAGTAAACTTTCAACCTCCTGGCCTTTCAATTCCCAAACTGTTCCTTCTTCAATTTCCTCCTCCTATCCATTGCTTAAACCTTATTACCAACAATAATCACAATCTAACATTTCATTTTTAATCATTTTATTCACCAAGCACCATCTCCAATTTCTCCAGCTCATTCCATTTTGTAACCAGATTTCATCATTTTGTTGAGCCCACAGTAATCTAAATCTCTGCTCTCAGTAAAGGAGATTATATTTTGTGTTATCATTATATGCATACTCAGTTTAATTGGTGCCCTAAAAATATATTAAAAGTGAACGGCTAGGAGGGCACCTGGGTGGCTCAGTTGGTTAAGGGTCCAACTTCAGCTCAGGTCATGATCTCGCAGTTCATGAGTTTGAGCCCTGCATTGGGCTCTGTGCTGACAGCTCGGAGCCTGGAGCCTGTTTCAGATTCTATGTCTTCTTCTCTCTCTCTGCCCTTCCCCTGCTTGCACTCTCTCTCTCTCTCTCTCAAAAATAAATAAACATTAAAATTTTTTTTTTAAAAAGTGAAAGACTAGGAACATCAGTAAAAATGGCAGAGTGAGGATGTCTGATAATTCTCTCCTCCATAAAAGCAACAAGAACACTCCTCTTAGAAAAGCAACACTGGCATAAATTGTCAGAATAAACTTTTCCAGAACTCTGGAAATTGATCAAAATATTATAGAAACCTTAGGAATGTTTATTTAAGAACAACTAAGTCTAGATAAGAACAATGTTAAGGCATTTTAACTGGTCCTATTTGCAGACCCTCTCCAGCACTACAGTGGCCTTGAAAACCAGTAGCCTGACAACCACTAAAGGGAGCAGAATGGAATTTGGATTCGTTAAGAATCCCTGACAATTTATCATTATTTACCTGTTTAGTTATTTCCTGGAAGATGCCATTAGCAAGACTATCTTTACTTGATCTAACATGGAGCTCAATAAATAAAGGTCGGGGGCAAATAAGAATCTAACCAAAAAGCTTACAAGAAAATCCAGGAAAGAGATGTCCAAAGAAGGCTTTAGGCAGTGCTGATATAATATATTCCATAGAATCTAGAAAGATTTGGGGCTGTGTTCATACTCAGGGCTATGTAAATGCTCAGGAACCACCTGAGAAAGCCGTACACTCTCAGGAAAAGAAAGGCTACGTAAGGATTATTAACTGCCTAGCATAATGGTAAATATGTGCCCCAACATGCACACACAACTCCTCAGAAACTACTGGAAGACATACAGTTTCTAAGAATCTGAGGAAATTTCTATCTAATTGAGCACAGACCTGAGTGGCTACACAACAGTTAGCTCAGAAAAGTCACTAAGCAAACAGCAACAAACTCGGAGAGTAGAATATGATTTCCAGAGTTGATACACTATTTAAAATGTTCAGTTACAAAAAAAAAAATGAGACATGCAGAGATACAAGAAGCTGTGGCCCGTATACAGAAGAGTATTTGACAAAGATTGTCCTTGAAGGAGCCCAGACATTAGACTTATTTGAAGAAACAATGGTTAAAAATATATCTATGAAGTTTAATGAACTCTAAGAAGTATAGATTCAAAGAGATATAAGCTCAAACTCATAATAATTGAACTGTCAAAAGTGAAAGAATCTTAAAAGCAGAAAAAGAGAATGTACAAATGATCTTCAATAATAATTACAGCTGATTTCTCATTAGAAACTATTGAGAATAGAAGGCAGTGGGATGGCAAAATCAAAATGCTAAAAGGAAAAAAAAAAGTGCCAACCACGAATTCTATATCCTGCCAAATCATCCTCCAAAAAAGTAAGGAGAGCTTTAGACCTTTCCAGATGAACAGAAACTAAGAGCATTCATCACTAACTTTACCTGTCCTATAAAAAATACACTTCATGACGAAGTGAAGGTACTGTAGAGTAACTCTAATGAGCCCTGGTAAAGGTAACTATGTGAAATAATATAAAGGAAAGTATACACATATTTTTGTTTGTAACTCTTTTATCTCCTGTCTGATTTGAAAAAAAAAAAAACTGCCTAAGCAATAGTTATTAATCCATACTGATGGCCATACTATGTGTAAAGAAGTAATTTGCATAATAATAGCAGCACAAAGGTGGGGGATAAAGCTATATATGAGCAAAACTTGTACCTAATATTGAAATTAAACTAACATCGTAAGTGTAATCCTCAGCAAAACCACAAAGAAAGTAACTTGATTATACAGTAAAAGAAACAGTAAAGAGAACATATTTGAAAACTAGAAATATCTATTTAATACAAATAGTGCAAGAGGAGACCCAACAGACACAGGACATGCAAAATAAATAGAAAAATGGCATATGTAAATCCTATCTTATTTGTAATCCCATCAAATTTAAATGTATTAAATTTATTAAATTTCTCAAGAGGCAGAGAATAACAAAATAAAAGGAATCATGATCCAATTAAATGTTGTTTCTAAGACATTCACTTTAGATTCAAACACACAAAGGATATAAAAAGAGACACCACATGAACAGTGACTAAAAGAGAGCTAAAAGGGCCAAGCCATCAGGCTATATTAATATTTTGACTCTAGGACAAAAATTTTTACTAGAGATAAAGAACACTATTTAATAATGAATCAATTTATCCAGACTATACAACAATTTTAAATATATAAACACATAACATGGCCCCAAAATACATGAAGTAAAATGTATAGAATGAGAGTAATAGAAAAATCAACAATAATAATTGGACACTTCAATTATTAATATTGGTATTATTGGATATATAATATCCCAATATAAATAATGGATAGAACTAGACAGAAGATCACCAGTAGAAAACTTGAAAAACATTATATAAACCAAGTAGACATAAAAGACATCTATAAAACATTACACCTAACAGAGTAAATATTCTTTTTAAAAAAAAATGTTTATTTATTGTGAGAGAGAATCCCAAGCAGGCTTGATGCCCAGCATGGAAACTGACATGGGGCTCGATCTCATGAAGCTTGAGATCATGACCTGAGCTGAAATCAAGAGTCAGATGCTTAACCAACTTAGCCACCCAGGAGATCCTTAAGAACGTTATCCAGAAGATACTCATATGTTAGGCCACAAAACAAGTTTCAATAAATTTGAAGTGACTGAAATAAAAAAAAAAATATGTTCTCCATGCACAATGGAATTAAACTGGAAATCAACAGAATTTTGAAAATTCATCTAGAGCCACTGGCACTCCCTGAATGAATATGGGGCTAAATATTAAAAATAAATATTTAAATATATATACACATATATGTAAAAACATAATAATAAATGAGCCATGGAAGAAATCTAAAGAGAAATTAGAAAATATTTCCAGATTAATATATGCAAAATAGCCACATAAAAAATTTAAGAATGTAACTAAAATAGTGCTTTCAGGGAAATTTCTAGCTGTAAATGACTCCATTAAAAAAGAAAGCCTTCTCTCTCAAGAAGATACACATACAGCCAATAAGCCATGAAAAGATGCTTATCATCATCAGTCATTAGGGAAATGCAAATAAAAACCACAATGAGATATTAATTCACACTCACTAGGATAAATAACCATTTTAAAAGACAATAAAACAAGGACTGGGATGGATGTGGAGAAATTGGAATGCTTATATATTGCAGATAAAAATATAAAATGATGCAGCTTCGTTGTGGAACAATTTGGAAGTTCCCCAATAGATGCCCCAATGACAAATAAAAAAACATGTCCACACAAAGTCTAGTACATGTATGTTCATAGCAATGTTCATAATGGCCAAAAAGTGGAAACTCAAATGTCCAACTCTAACCATTTATTAGCTGTTAATAAATTTAAGAAAACATGGTACCTTAATACACTAGAATATTGCTCAGACACATGAAGGGATGGAGGATTGACTCATCCTACAACACGAATGAATCTTGAAAACATTATGCTAAGTGAATGAAGCCAGAAACTGAAGACGACTTTATGATTTTATTTTTATTAAATGTACTAAATATGTAAATTCATAGGGAAAGAAAGTAGATTAGTGGCCTCCAGGGCTGGTGAGTAGGTGGAATGGGGAGTGACTGAAAGTTTCCTTTTGGAGTGATGAAAATATTTGAAATGAGATAATGATGTTAGATGTACAACTTTGTAAATACTATAAAAGCCACTAAATTGCATATTTTAAAGGTTAAGTTTTATGATATGACAACTCTATAAAAAAAAGTAAAATATTCAGTCAGAAATAACAATATTAATCCTGACTGGGAAAATTGTGAAAGACTTTATACTAGGGTGCATTCACACTGGAGCTAGAACATAAATGCACTACAAATAGGGAAACATTGTTACGAGAACAGAGGAAGGAAAGCATGAAGCATGAATTAGAGTTAATGTTTCTTTCTTTTTCTGCCAACTGATATTGAGGAATGAGATTAGTTATTTGTGGCTAGGTTGGAGAGAAGCAACACTGGACATTCGTGTATGTTGCAGATCAATTCTGGCTAAAATGAAATTCAAGGTATACAGCATGTCCCATAAAGACCTGTAATTCTTCTTTCATTACTCTGGACTTTGTACATCTAGAACTGTGAGTTTTCCAGGATAGCTAGCAAAGGAATCCAAATCCGGATTCCTCTCAAAACCATAGAATGTAGCCAGTATTCTGTTTTACATAATTATGATGTTAGGTCTTTACTTCTCATTTCAAAATTGCATTATAGGACTGAACTTGGGCAATTGTAATGTTTAGTCTGAGCCACATTTCCCAACACTAGAAGAAAAACCATAAGAAGGAAAACCACAGTTAACAGAGGAACACACTTCCACAAAGTAGATCCAAGTTAAATGATGATGCTTGTATACATTTTACAGAACCAATGTATTTTTCTACCTATAACAAGACTCTGTAGCTCTATTGGCTGCCTGGAAGCATAGGATTCGAAACATATGAAAAGAAAGAATGGTAAGGGAAATCAGGAACCCAGAGTATATGGGATTCTTGTTTGTTTTTAGTTTTTAAATGAAATATCTTCATGTTCAGCTCTCAAACTAGCAACCATACCTGTAAACTAGCTTGTACCCTGAAAGAAATGATGATGTAATTTAGTCCATTCTTCTGTCTGAATTTACCATCTCTTTGAACCCATTCTTCCTTCTCCTTTCCATACCATCCCATCTTTAGGAAGTAGTTCCATACCCTTTCACCAACCTTTGGAAGATCATTTGAACTCCTGGTGCTCATATCTAGAGGGAGGAACATGGGGCCCATATGAGTCTCCTTCCTCTTTTCTTCCTCTATCAGTACTAAGAAAAGGAGCTAGGAGTCACTCCTTCCTCCATTCCTCACAATTCTATCCCAACCCCAACTATTCCTACATGGGGCTTTCAGTGCTTTGAAACTCATCCACTAGGTGAGAGTACAACTTTCAAAATTCCTTATTTACTTTTTAAGTTTTATATCCGTCTCTTTTCCAGAATGTTCACTCTCTAGGTTTATTTATTTATTTTTTGTTTTTTCAGCTCCTACCTTCATTCTGTTCCTCTTAAAGTACCATCTGGGAAAAAAAAAAAAACAATGTATGACAGATTACAGAAATTACTCAATGGTCTGAAGGCTGTTCTGTTGGCCTGTGAGGATAACCCTGTGTAACTAAAGAGGCTAAAAGTATGAGGATAAAAATGGTGTAGTGGTGACAGTTTCTGGCATCTGCATCTGCTTTGGCTTCACAGATTAAAGTTCTAGCAAGAACTTTTCTCAGGTCTGTGCTTTTCTCCTTGCTGCCACCTTGGAAGAGAGAAGGGAAGAAAACTGACTCCTATAGCAATTTATATTATATTGCCTTATTTATAAGCTTCCTATAAATAACTTGTTAATTCTTAGCCCCACTGCAAGTACAACTTCCGTCAAAATCATCCCTGATACTGCAACTCGGAATTACATTTTTTAAATTTTCTCCTCTGAGTACTAATAGCAGGCTTATCATCTGAACTTCTTATAACTGTAATAAAAGGCAGAATGTAATTGGTGGATGTCTATTTTGTCCATAAGTTCCTTGAGGACAAGATTAATGCCTAAATGAATGTTTTATCCCCATGTTGGTTAATATACCGTTTTGTACATTATAGTTGAGAAGGACATTTGCTGATGGATTGATGTATAAGTAAAAGGAAAGAAAAGAGGATCATGAATCAGTTCACTGACAACTGATAAGGGAGGTAAGTACTGAGGATACAAAGAGTCTATGAAAAGAACAGTCCTGAGTACTAGAATCAGACTGTAGGCCCAGATCTTGGGTAGTGAGCTGTGATTCTGATGGCAGGAAGAAGATAATAACTTTAGCTAATCAATGGGAGCAGCTAGGCACTTGGCTGGACAGCCTTAGTTCTGAATCTGCAGCCTATAGCTTGTAAGGCACAGACAAAAAGGGAAATATTTACCAACCATTAGCCACATACAAGACATTATGATTAATGCCCAATCTTTCTCCTCCCTCATGCCCACTTTCTCACTCTGATCCTTGTTTCCTTATCTGTTTATGATGTAAAGGGAGTTTCATTTCTATTCCAATAAATCAATATAGGATATTCTGTCAGAATAGTTGTGCTAATCATCTGAAAGCTTTGTAAATATTAAGAGTTAGTAATGTCAGAGGTCTATCGAATTGGTGAGATTCATGCCCATGAAGGATAAAAGGCAGAAGAAGTTGGATTAGAGAAATCTACCAAGCCTTGACCAACCCAATGAGTAAATGCAGAGAAAAGAAGTGCCTCATACTGAGCAGACATAGCCAGATGCCTTACATTCAGTCATTGGCTTGGGATGCCTGGGAGGAATGTGGTCTCAGCTGGAGAAGTGAATCAGGCCCCAAAGGAACTAATGACTAGAGGATATCAGCTATCTGCATTTCTTGCAGTTGAGCAGCAAGCTCTTTTTTTTCCATTTTATTTATTTGCGAGAGAGAGAGAGAGAGAGAGAGAGAGAGAATCCCAAGTGGGCTCCATGCTCAGTGTGGAGCCCAATGTGAGGCTCAGTCCCATGACACCTTGGCATCATGACCTGAACCAAAATCAAGAGTTGGATGCTCAATGAACTGAGCTACCCAGGCACCCCACAAGTTCCTTTTCAAAGATTCATCCAACTGACATATCTCCATGGCTGCCACACCTTCCATAAGATCTTGATTAATATAAGACATCCTTATGGCATTATGCTTGGTTGATCCCAGGGTACTACCTCATAGATTCATAGAGCATCAAAACCAGAAGTGTCCCTGGAAACTATCCATCAGTCATTTCTAAAACATGTTCTTGGTTGCCCCAGGTTCCCCACAAAGATGTCTTGTGGATCATGGGAATCAGAAGGGAAGAAAGTATAGTTAGGACTCTGGATTCTCTGACCCTCCTTCCAAATACAGTGGCTTCACCTTCTTGTGCTAGAGGTAAGAAATTTAAGATATATATATATATATAGATATAGATATAGATATAGATATAGATAGATATAGATAGATATATAGATATTATATATATCTCTTAAATATATATATATATATAAAATATATATATATATATATATTTATTTATTTATTTATTTAAAAAACAACTGATGTTATCCAACAGCTCACACCCTGAGTGGTGAGGGAATATCAGGGATTTATAACTTTTTTGATGTGAATAGTTTTACATTAGATACTAGGAAATATAAATAAATCACAACCACTCTTGTCTATGCCATAGTACCACATCTGAGAAAAGCCACAGAACAGTGATACATAGAGACCAGTTGGGAGAGTCAGGTGGAGAAAGGGGAAGGGATTTCTTCAAGGTCACTTGATAACAAGGGGCAGGAAGAGGACCAGTAGCTGTGTTGTCTGACTCTATGCAGAGTGTTCTTTTCAATCTGCTACGAAGTTCCCATGATTGAGTTAGATCCAGGTGAAACAGAAAAAGCACAATAGATGCTACTGGGAAAAAAGAACCATTATTAGTATCAGGATCAAAAAAGTATTTTTATCCAACCCTGGAATGGAATCCTTTTTTATAGGAAACTTGGTGAGGAGCCACAATACAGTGAACAGATGGAAGTTGAGCTGCAGTGATCACAAGCTGGGTGGGGCTGAAGGTTAGTGGGAGTCAGAGGCTTCCCATCCTATTTGACCTTTTTCTTCTCTTCTCAATCTACAGTGGCTCCTGATTACCTCTGTAGAACTCTTGGCCTCTGAGTGACATGGTATAATAAAGAGACATGTACCAAAAGTCAGAAAGGCAGAGCTGCTGAAAATGTTTTGCAAGTTGGTTGGTTGTAAAACAAGTGGCCTCCTCATCACAGCCCAGAATACAACACTTTGAAGGCAAGTACTATTCTTAAAAACTAGAAAGTTTAGAAACAGAAAACTTAGAGCTTTAGAAGAATTCTTTCTTGTGCTATGAATTTGAGTCTGACAACAGCCACTGATTTGAAAATATTCATGGGGCTTAGGCCAAGCTTAGGGAATTTATTTCCACACATATAACTAATAGAGAGGGAAACCTGCTATCACTTCGAAGTAGTTGATCCTGCACATCAGTCCACTGATAAAGCAATTTACTTACATCTGTCGACCCCCTTCCTTCTCAGGGCAGAAACTGGGCTCTCCACTCACTAAGCGGACAAGAAGACCCAGGTTTTGAAATGTATTTCACTAGATTACCTGGTGAAATGTATATTACATGTTGATGCTAGAAAGATTTACATTCCATTATCTCTAACTTACTAACAGGGTGGATTGTTGGTGATTCCTGCAGAAGGAGTCCCTTTTCAGAGGCTAGTATCACAGCCCAGGAAACTGCAGGCACCACGGTGAGGCCCTTACTTGCTGCCTGGGTTTCCCATTGATTGCTCTCCTCTGCTCCACCTGACCACCCCCACCTGCTCTTGATGCCACGCTGACACCATCTCACCACTGGCCCATCAGCTACTCCAGAGAGATGCTCGAAAATCATATATGCAGCTGCTCAGTCTCTCGAGTCAGAAAATCTGATTAGATTTCCACGCCTTCCAAATACAATACCGCAGGTGGTCTGCCAAGCAAATCACTGGGCAGTTTCAATCAGTCATTTCACGGAGAAGTTCCTGGGGCCCTGTGCTCTGGCAGCCTTCCAAAAAGAAGGAACAGGAAATGCTCGTGGAGAAGCAGCCAAGGCTGTGTGGGCCTAGGCTTAGTCGGATGTGTGGTGGAGGACAAAGCGAGTACAATTTCAGAGCGGTTCACAGTTTCAGAAGCACATTCAGACTCATTATTTCATTTGAGGCTTTAAACAAATCTATGACATAAGACTCAAAGGAGATATTCTTACCTTCGTTCTCTAGTTTTTAAAAAATCATGTGGACACAGAGAGTCGCTAACCCGATTCCATGTAGTAATTAACAAGGTTGAGACTCAGAGCAGGAGTTTGGTGATTCCAAATCTCAGGTTTTTGCATTTTCCTGCACAATGCCAACACCCACTGCTAACATGTAGTGAGGTATTGTGTGCCAGGCACTCTGACAGTGCTTGTCCTGCATTGTCATCATAGGCATCCTGTGAGCTGGGCACCTACATGTCCCTGTTTAGTATAGTGAAGCTCAGAGAGATTGTATTATGTGTATGTATGTATGTATATATGTATGTGTATGTATATATATATATATATATACACACATATATATATGTATGTATTATTTTAGAGAGAAAATGTTAGCAGGGGAGAGGTGCAGAGGAAGAGAGACACAGAATCTCAAGCAGGCTCCACACTTAGTGTGGAGCCCAATGTGGGGCTCAATCTCACAACCTTGGGATCATGACCTGAGCTGAAATCAAGAGTCCAATGCTCAACTGACTGAGCCACCCAGGCACCTCAAAGAGGTTGTATTTTAAACTGTTATATTAACATTTCCTTACCTGTACAACTGAAATTTCAGGTAAATTAACCTGATCCCCACATGTAATTTCTCATATCTACCTTTAAACATTACATAGCTATGTGAGGGTCTCACATACCATGCTCTAAGCAGCCCCTAGAAGCAGCTCATTAAAAGGCTGGAGAAGAGGTAAAAGGTTAACAAGTCAATGAACATTAGCAATAAGATAGGAATCTTCCTACATTAAACAAAGAATACTGTTTTTATCCCTTCTTTTATCTCCTCATCCCCTACAGTCTACTGGGTCACCAACTTTGAGGGGCAGTTAAAACCTTAGGAAGAAAGGAAGACAGAGATTATTGTGTTTTGTGTGTTCCTTTGATTTGAGTGATGCAGAGTTGAATCCTTTTATTGTGTCTACTGCTTGAGAAGTCTCTTTGGTTCCAACATGTTGTAGTGTAAGGTGGAAGAAGATTAAGTAGGGAAGATTAAGAAGGGAAGAGGATAGGGGAAATGTTCAGTGCTCCTACAGTGGTCTCTGTTGTCACTGTGAGTGGGTGGGACACTGGAGCAAGCATCTAGCATTCATCATTAAGGTTATGGTGGCTTGAACTGAGCAGGCCATGAGAACTGGTGCCATCAGACTAAACCCTGTTTCTTTTCAATCTAGAAAGTAGAGCAGGAATTGGGGAAAGGATTGTCATTATTTATAACTGCTTTGTAAGGAGACATTTCTTTAAAGGGGTTCAAGTATACATTTGAGGATGAGGCTTCCTTGCTTTTTCACTCCTCATCCCTATTCTAAGTCTTGTGCCTCTTTCAAGGTCCCCTAATGCCAAAGAAGCCTTCCCCAACTCTTCTACCGTTAGAAAACACCAATAGTATTTATTCCCAGAACTCAACAAACAAGTATTAGCTATATGCACTTTTATTCTCTCATTACTTAGTCTTGTAGTCTCAACTACATCTCAGAATTCTGGAGGACACTGATCACATTGTCATCATCTTCCTATTATGTCTTCTGTCATCTGCCACTTCCTGGGGACTGGACACATAGTAAGTGATAAATGAATCTTGATGGGGCGCCTGGGTGGCTCAGTTGGTTGGGTGACCGACTTGGGCTCAGGTGATGATCTCGCAGTCTGTGAGTTTGAGCCCCGTGTCGGGCTCTGTGCTGACAGCTCAGAGCCTGCTTTGGATTCTGTGTCTTCCCCTCTCTCTACCCCTCCCTTGCTCACGCTCTGTGTCTCTCAATAAATAAGTGTTAAAGAAAAAAAATTAAAAACAAAAAACAAAAATAAATGAATCTTGATAAATGCCTGTGAATTGTGATACACGTGTAAAACTTTGTCACACAGTCATAGAGCTCTTCTGTACCCAAGCCCACAACCTGTGCACATAAGTTCAAATTTGAGCTAATAACTACTGATAAGGAAAGAGAATTTGCAAGCTCACTCTTAATATAATGTTTAACCTTCTCTTCCTAAAGCTACTGTTTTCAAAATAAATTTCTTTCTAAACCAAAGACTTCAGAACACGTGTACCTTTCAGTGATATTTGTGGATCACATTTTGTTTTCTATATTTATCAGGGAGCCTGCCTGAGCAAATATTATGTCCTAGTCCAAATAGCTCCAATTAAAGCAGAAGCCCTTAGTTAAACAAACTGGAAAACCTTGGGTGTTAAATCAACCAAAAACAATATATTGTGGATTAATTTGTGTCTACCAGTGGAGGAGAAGGATTATTGCTAGATTTAACAAGTTTTTTAAATTTCTCAACTTCAGAGACCATTTAGGAAAACAGGAAAATACATGAAACTGGTTTAAAAAAAAAAACAGCATAAGAGAGAACAAAGGTTAAATGTTAATTTTTTATTGACATTCAGAATAAACTCTTGGGTTTATAGCAGGGAACGATCTCTAAAAGCTTGGGGATGAGCTAGTCCAATCTCCTTATGTAACAGGGGAGAAGCTGAAGCTTAGAAGTGTGAAATGACTCACTCACACAGTTGTGTGGTCAGGAGCCTTGGTTCTAGTCTCAATTCTATCTCCAATGAGACATAAGCACTTTAGGAATAAAAAAGATGACAGATGTAAATGTAAGGTGGAATAGTCTAGGAAAACTTACATAATTCTTTAAATTCATTTACTGTGTTTCTTCAAGGTAGGGGGAAAAATTGGTCTTTTTAATTTTGGAAATTCTGCTCAGAATATTAAAACACTATAGTAAATCGTCTGAGTGCTAAAAGCCCAAGAAGGCCTCATTTTTATTCATCAGCTGTAAATGCAGTGATTTGACTATAGTTGTCATTAACTGGCTAATAACTATTTATGACCTCAGGATGCAGTTCTACAAGTTAACGGGCTACGTAGTGAAGTTATGACTGTATTTCAGCTGTTATGGCTCTGGGTCTCAGTTGCTTATATTAAGGCATGAGCAGGTTCTGCTGATTATCTACATAATAAGAGATCATGTTCCAAGGGCCTTGCAGAAAAAGTCTCATCAAACCAAATTGGAGTTGTGCCTCAGAAGGAAGCCTTGCAGAAAAACACGCTGATTGCCCCAAATAACCCTCACGAATCACACTTACAGGAAATTGATCATACGTTTTCTCAGCCGCATTTTCAAGCAATTGTGAATCGCTAAGTGCTGGGGGATTGTATCTGCTGACACTTCTCAAGCAAAATTTTTCCAAGCTGCTTCCACTTAGCCTTAGAGATGGCAGTCACTCATGTAGGCAACCATTTTAGAGAACAAGTAGAGGGTCACTTCTGGCTGAGCTGGGCTCAGAACGCAGGAACAGATTATGAATGGTTGGCCCACTTAGCTCAAAGAAAAAGGCCAGGCAATGCCTACATCTGGTTTCCTGACCTTCCTTCAAGTCAGCCTCCAAGTGCTTGTCCCCTATTGTTTTCCCCTTAATCATCGGTTCAAGATTTTGTTACTTTACTCAACTTGTATTTAATGACCACACACAATGTGCCAGAACTAGACACAATGTGAAAGGAGTTTAAGAGATGTTCCATGTTCATTCTGACTGCTTCTTATTACCTCCACCATATTGCTTTTGTTGAAATTACCATTCACTTTTGCCTGGATTACTGCTATAGCGATAGTCCTAACTGATATCCCTTTTGTATATTGTTGTTGAAATATCAGTCACATTCTATCAGTTCTTTCCTAAAAATCCCCCCAATGGCTTTGCATTTCTGAGTAAAAGCCAGAGTCTTCACCATGGCCTATATAGACCTCTATGACCACGTCCCATATTTGTGTGACATTGTGTCCTGCTACCTGCCCTCTCACTGCACTTTGATCTGACTCCACTGACCCTTTACTGCTTTTCAAACATCATAGTGACTCAAGCACTTTAGGGCTTTGGCCCTTGCAGATCCTTCTGCCTGGAATATTTTTTCCCTTAGGCACCCCCGTGGTATCTCCTTCATTTTATTTAGGTTTCTTGTCAAATACATGCTTACCAGTGAAGACTTCTCTGACCAACTAATCTAAAACACTAATCTCTGTCTACTCACACTGCTTTCTTTTTATTCTTAGCATTTAAAACCAATTTAATTCATTGCTTTATCTGTCTCCCCAAACTAGTTGAGTTTGATAAGAGTAGGAAATTTGCTTAGTTCCCTTGTATATCCATAAAACGTAGAGCCATGCCTGGCACAAATTGGCTGAACTGGAAAACTTAAATGTCTCAAGGATGAAAGATGCATGCATGAATGAATGAAAGGGAGTGCTAAGATGAGCTCCTCACTGTCCAGTGAATGAAGTCCTGTCTTTTCATTCTAGCCTTCACAGTCATTCTATTAGGGATACTTTCAGATTAATAACACAATCAGCAGTTTAAATAATAAAGACACTCAATTACATCATACAACAAGAAGCCTAGGAAAGAGCAGTCTGGACCTAGTAGGTGCTAAAAGGTATATCAAACATAGAACTTCTGTTTTTACCCTTGCTACCCTTACCATGTTGGCTTATAGCCTCAGGGTTATAAGACAGTACAACTCGGCAGCATGTATATAGTCAAGGCAAGGAAGATAGAAGTGGTAGTGACATCTAACCTATTTTTTGAAGAACACAACTTTCCCAAATGTCTTTTCGTAGGAGAATTTTTATTATAACTGTGACATCTATCCATTTCTTAATTCAGGGAAGTTTTTCATTTCCTAGCCTCTAGGGGGTGCAAGTGGGCAAAAGAGAAGTGGGTTGTGAATGAATGGGTTTTAGTGTAGCCAACTTCCACTGTCTGTCATCTAATGCCTTCCGTGATATAATCCTCATCTTGATTTCCCAGCACTGTATGGTCCCTGTTGCAGTCCAATTCAACTATTCATTTTCCTAAATACTTCTCTACTTTTAAGGGTTTTAATAGACTTTTTTAGAACAGTTTTAAATTTATGAAAAAATGGAGAAGATAGTATAGGGACTTCCCTTATACCCCACAGTTTTCCTATTACCATCTTATATCATTATGGTACATTTGTTACAACTAATGGACCAGTGCTGATACATTATCATTAATAAGATTTCTTTAGTTTTTACGTAATGTCTTTGTTCAATCCAGGAACACAGGATACCATATTAAGCTTAGGTGTTCTGTTTCCTTATGTTCCTTTTGGCTGTGACATTTTCTCAGACTTTGTTTGTGATGACCATGACAGTTTTAAGGAGTACTGGTTAGGTTTTGTAAAATGTTCCTCTATTGAAATTTGACTGATATTTCCCTCATGAAGTGCTACTTGCATCATATCAAGGATACATACTATCAATATGGAGATGTTTGTCCAGGCTCTCTGATAAAGTCATACCTTTTTAGCCTTTGTATACTGTGTTCTTTATTTTAATTAATTTATTTTGAGAGAGAGATAGAGTGAGCAGGGGAGGGTCAGAGAGAGAACTCCAAGCAGGCTCCGTACTGTCAGCACAGAGTCTGACATGGGGCTCAAACCCACAAACCACGAGATCATGGTCTGAGCCAAAGCCAGGAGTTGGACACTTAACCGACTGAGCCACCCAGGTGCCTCTGCTTACTGTGTGCTTTAAAGAGAAGTAACTTTAGAAAAAAGTGCACCCATGCTTAATTAAGGAGTGCTTCCTTTCCTTGAGGGTGGACTATCTACATAAATTACTTGGAATTTTTCTCCACGGGAGATTTGTCCCTCTCCCTCATCTATTTATTCAATCATTGATTTATATCCGTATGAACACATTGATACAGGCAGACCTCACTTTATTGTGCTTCACCTTATTGCATTTTTTACAAATTGAAATTTGTGGCAACCTTGCATTGAGGGTTCATGGGAATATTTCCAAAAGTATTGTGAAACTTCAGGTCTCTGAGTCACAATTTGATAATTCTCAATATTTTAAACTTTGTCATTATTATTATATTTGTCATGGTCATCTATGATCAGTGATCTTTGATGTTACTATTGGTATTGTTTTGGGGAGCCACAAATTATGCACATATAAGGCAACAAACTTAGAATTGTTATGTGTTATAACTGCTCCACCAAATGGCCATTCCCCCATCGCTTTCCCTCTCTTTGGGCCTCCCTCTTTGCTGAAACACAACAATATTGAAATAAGGCCCATTAATAACCCTAGAATGGCCTCTAAGTGTTCAAGTGAAAGGAAGAGTTGCCTCTTACTTCAAATCAAAAACTAAAACTGATAAGCTTAGTTAGCGAGGCATGTCAAAAGACAAGATAGCCTGAAACTTAGTGCAAAAAGCCTAGTTAGCCAAGTTGTAAATGTAAAGGAATAGTTGTTGAAGGTAATTAAAAGTGCTACTCTAGTGAACACACCAATAATAAGAAAGTGAAAGAGCTTTATTGCTAATATGGAGAAAGTTTGAGTAGTCTGGATAGAAGATCAAACTAGCCACAACATTCCCTTAAGCCAAAGCCTAATCAAGAGTAAGGCCCTAACTTTACTCAGTTCTCTGAAGGCTGAGAGTGAAGTGAGGAAGCTGCAGAGAAAAAGTTTGAAACTAGCAGAGATTAGCACATGAGCTTTAAGGAAAGAAGCCATCTCCACAGCATAAAAGTACAAAGGGAAGCAGCAAGTTATCCAGAAGATCTAATTGAGATAATTAATGAAATGATTAAACTTAAGATTTTCAATGTATATGAATCACCCTTCTATTGGAAGATGATACCATTTAAGAGTTCCACAACTGGAGAGAAGTCAGTGCCTGGTTTCAAAGCTTCAAAGGACAAGCTGACTCTCTCAAGGGTTAATGCAGTGAGTGAATTTAAGTTGAAGTCAATGGTCATTTACCATTCTAAAAATTCTGGGACCCTTAAGAATTATGCTAAATCTACTCTGTCTTTATAAATGAAACAAGAAAGTCTGGATAAGAGTCCATCTGTTTAAAAAGACCATGGGGGAAGGGAAGGGGAAAAAATAGTTAAAAACAGGGAACCAAACCATAAGAGACTCTTAAATACAGAGAACAAACTGAGGGTTGATGGGGGTTGGGGGAGAGGGGAAAATGGATGATGGGCATGGAGGAAGGCACTTGTTGGGATGAGCACTGGGTGTTGTATGTAAGCCAATTTGACAATAAATTATATTAAAAATAAATAAACGTAAGATAACAAAAGAGTCTGTTTAAAACATGTTTGACTACATATGTTAAGCCCACTTCAAAAATATAAAGATTCCCTTCAAAGTTTTACTGTTCATTGACAATACCATGGGTCACCCAAAAGCTCTGCTACAGATATATAATAAAATTAGTATTGTTTTCATGCCTGCTAATACAATATCCATTTTTCAACCCATGGATCAAGGAGTCATTTTGACTTTCAAGTCTTATTATTTAAAAAATATATTTTATAAATCTTTAACTGCCATAGATACTGATTCCTCTGATGGATCTGAGCGAAGTCAACTGAAAACGTTTTGGAAAAGAGTCACCATCTAGATGTCATTAAAAACATTCTTGATACATGGAAGAGATAAAAATATCAACATTAAACAGGTGTTTGGAATTCCTTCGTTGGTTGATTCCGACCCTCATGGATGACTTTGAGGGTTCAAGGCCTCAGTGGAGGAAGTAACGGCAAATATGGTGGAAATAGAGAACTATAAATGGGGCCTGAAGATGTGACTGAATTGCTTCAATCTCATGATAAAATGTTAACAGATGAGGAGTTGCCTCTTTTGGATGAGCAAAGTCAGTGTTTTTTGTGAAGATGCTGTGGAAATTGTTTAAATGACAGCAAGGGATTTAAAATATTAGGTAAACTAGACTTCCAAGGAAGAAGGGGGGGTAGGAGGACCCTAGGCTCACCTAAGGTATCCTCATGGGTACAACTAGATAATACATCAGTGTAAACAACCCAGAAAATGACTAGAGACTGGCAGAATAAACTCCACAACCAAATGTAGAGAAGAGGCCATATCAAAGAGGGTAGGAAGGGTAGAAATGTGATCAGAAACTAAATGGACTTAAGGGACTGTCCATGGGAGGGAGGGAGGGACACTGTGGACATGGAGAAGGGTTAAAAACCAGATCTCCACACCAGGAAGCCTGAATTCCTATAACATTTGGCTTTGGAAAAACAGATGGGCCGAATTTCATGAGTTCTTAAACCAGCAGTACTTAAAACCTAGAATTTAAAAAATTGGTAGGGTCAGCAATGGGAGAGCCAGGGGCAAGAAGAAACTGAGTCCTTGCCCTTAATAAGATATCACAATGAACAGCCCATGTGATATAGCATGGAAGCAGCAGTTTAAAAGGCTCCTAGAACATACCAAAGGAAGACTTATTTATTAACATCAGAGGGTTGTCTTATAGGGCCAGATATTGCTGGGGAACTCCTCCAGGAACAAAGGAACTGACAGGTGCCATTTTCCTCTCCCACTCCCCAGTAAAAGCACACAGCCAGCTGCAGGACTTGCTTTGCACCCCACCCCCATAACCCACTCCTCCAAATAGCCTGCCTCAGGCCAGATTCTGTAGGGACCCTTCTACAGAGGACCAGTGGCCCTCAAAGCTTACTAGCATTGCTGTCCTGCTACACCACCTGCATGAAACCTGCACTATGCTTTGGTGGATTCACCCTTTCTGGATCTTGGCCAGAGTCCATACAGGTCACTGCCACAGGTCTGGCAGTATGCAAGCAGCCTCTATAAGTGGCCAGCACCACTCCAAAATGACTCCTTCCCTAAAGAGAAGGAAAAATAACCACACACAGCAGTCAGATGGAGGCCCCATCAGTGGGCTAAAGGCAGACAACTGGTCTGACTACAGGCCCCATTCACCAATGCAAGCTTCACCAATGCAAGGGGATAGCACAGAGAACACACCCCACATTTTGTTGCTACTGCATCTCTTAAAAATTCCTGGTCTGGTTCAATTCAAGTCCATGGTGTTGCCAGACTGACCAACCAACACCACAGTGACCAAAGACTGCCACAACAGGCAAAGAGCCTCTGTATACAACCAGACTAAAAGAAAAAGCAGCTCAGCCACAACCACAGGGCACATGCTCTTACATATCACACATAAAAGATATCCCTGAAGTACCAGATTCTGGTGAACAGGGGACATTGCACTGCAGGGTACTATAGGACCTCTTCTTCATAAGGCCACTAATTTCAAGAGCAGGAGACATAGCTGTCCTTCCTAACATACAGAAAGAGACACATAAAGACAAAATGAGGAGAGTAAGGAGTATATCCCAAATGAAAGAACAAGATGAAACCACAGCAGGAGCCCTAAGCAAAACAGAGATAAGTAATATGCCTGATAGATAATTTAAAGTAATGGTCATAAAGATAATCACTGGACTTGAGAAGAGTGGAAGACATCAGAGAGACCATTCATACAGAGATTAAAAAAAAAAGAACCAATGAGAGATGAAGAACACAATAAATGAAATTAAAAATACACTAGATGGAATAAATAGTAGATTAGAGGAAACAGAAGAAAGAATCAGCAACCTGGAGGACAGAGTAATGGAAAGTAATAAAGCTGAGCAGGTAAGAGGAAAAAAAAAATATGTAAAATGAAAATAGACTTAGGGAACTCAGCCACACCATCAAGCATAATTAACTTTCACATTATAGGGATCTAAGAAGGAGAAGAGAAAGAAAAGGGAGCAGAAAATTTATTTGAAGAAATAATAGCTGAAAACTTCCAAAATCTGGGGGAGAAAGAGAAATCAGATCCGAGAGGCACAGATATCCCCCAACAAACCCAAGGAGGTACAAGCCGAGATATATAACATATACGTTGGCAAAACCTTGTGTAAAGAGAGAATTTTTAAGGCAGAAAGAGAAAAGAAAACTGTTACATATAAAGGAAACCCCATAAGACTAGCAGCAAAATTTTCTGCAGACACTTTGCAGGCCAGAAGGGAGTGACATGATATATTCAAAGTGCTGAAAGGAATAAAACTGCAGCCAAGAATACCCTATCCAGCAAGATTATCATTCAGAATAGAAAGCGAGATAAAAAGTTTTCCAGATAAATAAAAGTTAAAGAAATCATGACCACTACAAGGAATATTAAAGGGGACTCTTTAAGTGGAAAGGGAAGATCATAAAAAAGAGTAAGGAAAGTAGGAAGCAAAGAAGTAGTAAAAATAAGTGTATCTGTAAAAATCAGTCAAGAGATTCACAAAATAAAAATGTGTAAAGTATGACTATACACCTAAAACGTGGAGGGGAGAGGAGTAAATAATGAGTTCAAACTTAAGCAATCATCAACATAATATAGACTGCTATATACAGAAGATAATATATACAAATCACATGGTAGCCACCATATGGTGGATAAAGCCAGTAATATAATTAAAAGCCAGTAATTTATATGCAAAAAATACAGATAAAGGAATGCAAATATATGACTAAGGAAAGCCAATTGATGGTGAGAGAAGAGAACAAGAGAAGAAAGGAGAGGGGGAAACTACAAAAACAATAACAAAACAAGTAACAGATGGCAATACATACATACCTAAAAATAATTACTTAGAATGTAAATGGTCTAAATGCTCCATCAGGTAATGAAATGGATTAAAAAAAAAAAGAAGACGCATCTATATGCTGCCTACAAAAGATTAATTTCAGACCTAAAGGCACAAGCAGATTGAAAGTTAAGGGATGGTAAGGAGCTGGAAAAAGAACAGCAAATAAAGCAAAACTAGCAGAAGAAGGGAAATAATAAAGATTAGAGCAGGAAACAACATTATTGAAATTAAAAACAAAGAGTAGAACAGATGAGTGAAAACAGGAGCTGGTTCTTTGAAAGAATTAACAAAATTGATAAACCCCTAATAAGATCAAAAAAAAAAAAAGAAAGAAAGAAAGAAAAAGAAAAGAAAGGACCCAAATAAATAAAATCACAAATGAAAGAAGAGAGTCCACAAACAACACCACAGAAATACAAACAATAAGAGAATATTATGAGCAATTATATGCCAACAAATTGGGTAATCTGAAAGAAATGGACAAATTCCTAGAAACATATAAACTACCAAAACTGAGACAGGAAGAAATTGAATATTTCAACAGACCATTCCAAGTAAAGAAATTGAATCAGTAATCAAAACTCTCCCAACAAACAAGAATCCAGGGCTGGATGGCTTTCCAAGGGAATTCAACCAAATATTTAAAGAAGAGTTAACACCATTTCTTTTGAAGCTGTTCCAAAAAAAAAAAAAAAAAAAAAGAAAAGAAATGGAAGGAAAACTTCTAAACTCATTACACAAGGCCAGCATTACCTTGGTACCACAGCCAAAGACCCCACTAAAAAGGAGAACTACAGACCAATTTTCCTCATGAACATAGATGTAAAAATTCTCAAGATACTAGAAAATCAGATCCAACAATATATTAAAAGAATCATTCACTGTGATCAAGTGGGGTTTATTCCTGGGATGTAGAGCTGGTTCAATATCCATAAATCAGTCAATGGGATACATTACATTAATAAATAAAGGGTAAGAACCACATGATCCTCTCGATAGATGCAGAAAATGTATGTGACAAATATATCATTCTTTCTTGATAAAAACCCTCAAGAAATTAGGAATAGAAAAATCATACCTCAAGATCATAAAGGCCATATACAAAAGACCCACAGCTACCATCATCCTCAATGGGGAAAAACTGAAATCTTTACCCTTAGGGTCAGAAGAATGACAAGAATGTCCACTCTCACCACTATTGTTCAACATAGTGTTGGAAGTCCTAGCCTCAGCAATCAGACAACAAAAAAGAAATAAAATGCATCTGAATCAGCAATGAGGAAGTCAAACTTTCACTCTTTGAAGATGACATGATACTGTATGTGGAAAACCCAAAAAACCTGCTAGAACTGATCCATGAATTCAGCAAAGCCACATGATATAAAATCAATGTACAGAAATCAGCTACATTTCTATACACCAATAATGAAACAGCAGAAAGAGAAATAAAGGAATCAGTCCCATTTACAATTGCACCAAAAAAAAAAAAAAAAAAAAAACCAACAACATAAAATACCTAGGAATAAACCTAATCAAAGAGGTAAAAGATCTATACTCTGAAAACCATAGAAAGTTTATGAAAGAAATTGAAGAAGACACACAAAAAAATGGAAAAACTTTCTATGCTCATGGATTGGAAAAACAAATATTGTTAAAATGTCCATACTACCCAAAGCAGGCTACATATTCAATGTAATCCCTATCAAAATAACACCAGCATTCTTCACAGAGATAAAACAAACAATTCTAAAATTTGTATGGAACCAGGAAATACCCTGAATAGCCAAAGGAATGTTGAAAAAGAAATCCAAATCCAGAGGCATCACAGTTCTGGACCTGAAGCTGTATTACAAAGCTGTAATAATCAAGGCAGTATGGGACTGGCACAAAAACAGACACAGATCACTGGAACAGAATAGAGAACTCAGAAATGGACCCCCAAGGGTATGGCCAGCTAATCCTCAAGTAAGCAGGAAAGAATATCCAATGGAAAAAAAGACAGTCTCTTCAACAATTGGTTTTGGGAGAGTTGGACAGTGACATGCAGAAGAATGAACCTGGACCACTTTCATACACCATACACAAAAATAAACTCAAAATGGATGACAGACCTAAGTATAAGACAGGAAGCCATCAAAATCCCAGAAGAGAAAACAGGCAACAACCTCTTCGACCTTGGCCACAACAACTTCTTACTTGACATGTCTCTGGAGGCAAGGGAAACAAAAGCAAAAATGAACTATTGAGACCTCATCAAGATGAAAAACTTCTACACAGTGAAGGAAACCATCAGCAAAACTAAAAGGCAACCAAAGAAATGGGAGAAGATATTTACAAATGACCTATAAAGGGTTAGTATCCAAAATCTATCAAGTACTTAACCAACCTGAACACCCAAAAAACAAATAATCCAGTGAAGAGATGGTCAAAAGACATGAATAGACACTTTTCCAAAGAAGACACCCAGATGGCTAACAGACACATGAAAAGATGCTGAACATCATCAGGGAATTACAAATCAAAACCTCATGAGATACCACCCCACACCTGTCCGAATGGCTAAAATGAACAACTCAGGAAACAACAGTGTTGGCAAGGAGCGGAGAAAGGGGAACACTTGCCCTGCTGGTGGGAATTCAAACTGGTGCATCCACTCTGGAAAACAGTATTGAGGTTCCTCAAAAATTAAAAATGAAAGTATCCTATGACCCAGAAATTTCGCTACTAGGTATTGATCTAAAGGATACAAAAATGCTGATTTGAAGGGGCACATGTACCCCAATGTTTATAGCAGCACTATTAACAATAGCCAAATTATGGAAAGAGCTCAAATGTCCATTGACTGATTAATGGATAAAGAAGATGTGGTGTGTGTGTGTGTATACATATATGTATATACATATATACATATATATGTATACATACACATGTATACATACATACATATATATGTATACATACATATATATACATACACACCATGCAATATTACTCGGTGATCAAAAAGAACAAAATCTTGCCATTTGCAACAACATGGATGGAACTAGAGGGTATTATGCTAAGTGAAGTAAGTCAGTCATAAAAAAGACAAATAGCATGTGATTTCACTCATGTGGAATTTAAGAAACAAAACAGATGAACATAGGGGAAGGGAAGGAAAAATAAGATAAAAACACAGAGGGAGACAAACATTAGAGACTCTTAAATACAAAGAGCTGAGGATTGCTGGATGGGTGTTGGATAGGGGAAGGGGCTAAAAGGGTGAAGGGCATTAGGGAGGGCACTTGTTGGGATGAGCGCTGGGTATTGTTGTAACTGATGGATCACTAAATTCCTCTCCTGAAATCTTTGTTACAGTATATGTTAACTAACTTGGATTAAAAAAAGAGTGAAGGGATGGAGAAGTATTTCTCATGCAAATGGTGTCAGAAGAAAGCTAAGTAGCATAATTCTATCAGACAGCATGGACTTTAAAACAAAGTCAGTAATAAGAGCAAAGAAGAATACTATATAATAATAAAGTTGACAATCTAACAAGATACATAACAAGTATAAATATTTATGCATTCAGAATGGAAGCATCCAGATACTTAAAGCAGTTAATAACAAACATAAAGGCAATAGTCAATATACTAATAGTATGGAACTTTGATACCCCACTTACATCAATGGACATTTCATCTAAACAGAAAATCAAAAAGGAAACCGGTTTGAATGACACTTCAGATCAGATGGATTTAACAGATATACTCAAAACATTCCACCCTAAAACAGCATAATACACATTCTTTTCAAGTGCACACAGTATATTCTCCAAGATAGATCACATATTAAGCCACAGACAAGTCTCAATAAATTCAAAAAGATTGAAGTCATACCATGGATCTTTTTTGGCCACAACACTATGAAACTAGAAGTCAACCACAAGAACCAATTTGGAAAGAACACAAATACATGGAGGTTAAATAACCTGCCACTAAACAATAAATGGGTCAACCGATAAGTCAAAGAGGGAATCAAAAAATACACGGAGAAAAATGAAAATGAAAACAGAATGGTCTAAAACCTTTGGGAAATAGCAAAAGCTGTTCTAAGAGGAGAGTTTTATAGCAATACAGGCCTGCCTCAAAATCTCAAACAATCTAACTTTACACAGAAAGGAACTAGGAAATGAAGAAAAACAAAATCCAAAACCGGTAGAAGGAAGGAAATAATAAACATTAGAGCATAAATGAATGAAATAGAAACTAAAAAAAATAACAGATTGATAAACCTTTAGACAGACTCATCAAAAAAAGAGGACTTAAAATCAGAAATGAAAGGGCAGAAATAACAACTGTCAGCACAGAAATGCAATTATCAGAATATTATGGAAAATTATGTGGCAACAAATTGGACAACATAAAAGAAATGGATACATTTCTAGAAACATGTAACCATGAAAAGATGTATCAGGAAGAAATAGAAAACTACCAGCAATGAAACTAAATAATTAATTAGAAAACTCTCAAAAATCAAAAGTCCAGTACCAAATGGCTTCACAAGAGAATTCTGGCAAATATTTAAAGAGCTAATACCTATTCTTTTCAAACTTTTCCAAAAAATGGAAGGGAAAGGAAAACTTCCAAATCCATTTTATGAGGCCTGCATTACTCTGATGCCAATATCTCTGATGAACATAGATCCAAAAATCCTCAACAAAATATTAGCAAACTGAATCCAACAATACATTAAAAAAAATCATTCACCATGATCAAGTGGGGTTTATTCCCAGGATGCAAGAGAGGTTCAATATTCACAAATCAATGTGATATATCAATAAGAGAAAGGATAAGAACCATATGATCATTTCAATTAATGATTCAGAAAAAGCATTTGACAACATACAACATCCATACATGATAAAAACCCTCAACAAAGTACATTTAAAGGGCACATACTGTACCATAATAAAGACCATATATGACAAACCCACAAATGACATTATACTCAATGGTGAAAAACTGAGAGCTTTCTCCCTAAGATCAGGAACAAGACAAAGATGTCCCCTCTTGCCACTTTTATTTAACATGGTTCTGAAAGTCCTAGCCACAGTAATCAGTAAAAAGGAATAAAAAGCATCTAAATTAATAGGGAAGAAGTAAAACTGTCACTATTTGCCAATAACATGATGCTATATATAAAAAACCCCAAAGACTCCACCAAAAAACTGTTCGTACTGATAAATGAAATCCATAAGTTTGCAGGATACAAAATGAATGTACAGAAATCCATTGCATTTCTACACACTAATAATGAAACAACAGAAAGCGAAATCAAGAAAGAAATCCCATTTATAAATGCACCAAAAATAATAACATATCTAGTAATAAACTTAACTTAGGGTGTGTGTGGGGGCGGTAAAAGACCTGTACTCTGAAAACTATAAAACACTGATGAAAGAAATTGAAGATGACACAAACAAATGGAAAGATATTGCATGTTCATTGGTTGGAAGAACAAATATTGTTCAAATGTCTCTATTACCCAAAGCAATCTACAGATTTAATGCAATCCCTATCAAAATACCAACAGCGTTTTTTGCAGAACTGGAACAAAGAATCCTAAAATGTTTATGGAACCACAAAAAATATTGAATAGCCAAAGCAATATTAAAAAAGAGAAACAAGGCTGGAGGTATCACAATTTCATATTTCAAGTTATACTACAAAGCTGTAGTAATCAAAACAGTATGGTACTGGCACCGAAACAGACACATAGATCAACAGAACAGAACAGAAAGCTCAGAAACAAACTCATGATTATATGGTCAATTAAAGTTTGGCAGAAGAAGCAAGAATGCAATGGAAAAGAGACAGTCTCTGTAACAAATGGTGTTTGGAAAACTGGATAGCTACACACAAAAGAATGAAATTGGACCACTTTCTTACACCATATACAAAAATAAATTCAAAATGGATGAAAGACCTAAATAAGATCAGAAACCATAAAAGTCCTAAAAGAGAGCAAAAGCAGTAATTTATCTAATATCTACTATAATACCACTTTTATAGATAATGTCTCCTGAGGGAAAGGAATAAAAGCAAAAATAAACTATTGGGACTACATCAAAATAAAAAAATTTCTGCACAATGAAAGAATCAACGAAACTAAAAGGAAACCCATGAAATGGGAGAAGATATTTACAAATGACATATCTAATAAAGGGTTAATATCTAAAATGCATGAAGTTGTTATACAACTCAACACCCAAAAACAAAATAATATAATTCAAAATGGGCAGAAGACATGAACAGACATTTATCCAAAGAAGACATCCAAGTGACCAACACATACATGAAAAGATGCTCAACATCATTCATCATCAGGGAAATGTAAATCAAATTTACAATGAGGTATCATCTCATACCTGTCAGAATCACCAAAATAAAAAATACAAGAAACAATAGGTGCAGGTGAAGTTGTGGAGAAAAAGGAAACTTCTTGCACTGTTGGTGGGAATGCAAAGTGGTATAGCCATTGTAGAAAAGAGTATGGAGTTTCCTCAAAAATTAAAAAGAGAACTACCTTATGATCCAGTAATTTCACTACTGGGTATTTACCCAAAGAATACAAAAACATTAACTCAAAAGGAAATATGCACCCCTATGTTTATTGCAATATTACTTACAACAGCCAAACTATGGAAGCAGTCTAGGTATCCAGTGATAGATGAATGGATAAAGAAGGTGTGTGTGTGTGTGTGTGTGTGTGTGTGTGTGTACAATGGAATATTATTTGGCCATAAAACTAATGAAATCTTGCTATGTGCAACAACAGAGATGCAGCTAGAGAGTGTAATGTTAAGCAAAATAAGTCAGAGAAAGACAAATACCATATGATCTCACTCATATGTGGAATTTAATGAACAAAATGAACAAATGAACAAAGAATTGACACAAACAACCAAAAAGAAATACACCCTTAACTCTAGAGAACAAACTGACAGTCACCAGACAGGAGGGGGGTGGGGAGATGAGTGAAATAGATGAAGGAGATTAAAGAATACACTTACCATGATGAGCACTAAGTGATATACAGAATTGAACCACTATATGGTACACCTGAAGCTAATATAATACTGTAGGTTAACTCACTGGAATGAAAATTAAAAAATAAAATAAATAAGAATATTATATCAACTTAGCTGATAAAGCAGTGGCAGGGTTTGAAAGGGTTGACTCCGATTTCAAAAGAAGTCCTCCTGTGGGTAAAATGCTATTAAATAGCATCACATACTACAGAGAAATTGTTTGTGAAAGGAAGTATAGATCAATCCAGCATGCTTAATTATTATCTCATTTTAAGAAATTGCCAGAGCCACCCCAACCTTGAACAACCATCACCCTGATCAGTCAGCAGCCATCAACATCAAGGCAAGACCCTCTACCAGGTTATGATTCACTGAAAGCTCAGATGATGGTTAGCTTTTTTTTTTTTTTTTTAGCAATAAAGTGTTTTAATGTATGTACACTGTTTCTTTATACAAAATATTTGCACATTTAATAGACTACAGTATAGAAGTAACATAAGTTCTATATGCATTAGGAAACCTAAAAAATCATGTGATTTGCTTTATTGCAATAATCACTTTATTGCAGTGGTCTTTCTTTCACTTGGGGTTATAACCTAATACTGTATTTTCTTGGTCAAATTCATTCTACTTTGTCCATTGAAAGCTCTTTCAGTTGACTCTGTGTCCCTTTGATATATCCTAAATCAATTTGCATTTTTAGTCTTTGAACACTTTCTTACTTTTTGGCATTACAAAGCACTCCAGGCTCATCTTGTGTATTTTCAAACTCAGTCCTTAAAATCAACTATTTCTCCAAGAAACCCTATTAATTCTATTGGAGAATGGTATTTGAAATGGAGATCTGGGTGCTAGATATGCTCATTGCTACTTGAGTGTTGTTGCTTCTAGATGCTCTCAGGTGACAGAGCAAGGGAATATATGTGTGTATACTAACCTGTGAATACACATAGCTCTGCAAAAATTTCTCTGTGTGATGGTATGTATTTGTATTAAGCTAGATATTAGTTCAAACTATGTCTCCAGCGCTAATCCATTACCACATGGATAAGTCTAGCCTCCCCCTTGCTGATCTATAAAGTCCCACTCCTTCAATGATAAACCTGGCTCCTATCATCTGCCCTCCATTTACTTAATCCTTCAGTTCCAGTTTATGTGTATAACAATATGAGAATTGTTAACCCATAACTCCAGTCAGGCACAACTTGATCAACTAGGGTACAGTTGTTATGTGTGGTTTCTTTTGGTTTTAGACTTATAGACTCAACTCATTTCCTAAGTTACTGAGGTTAGTGCCTTTTTGCAACATTCTCTTAAGTGAGGTTGTTTCATGCATTTATAGAAGAGTAGCTTCTCTTGTCAAAGTCTGCTTTCCTTCCTGGGATCTCTGAATATCCTAAATGATTTTTTAAAACTTACATACGTTAATGGTTCATTCTTTTATGCTGTAAAATTCTATGGGTTTTGACAGATGCGTAATGTCATGTATCCACAATTATAGTATCATACAGAACATTTTCACTGCTCCAAAAAATCCCATGTTTCACCTATTCAACTCTGCCACATCCTCCTGTAACCACTGATCTATCTCTATAGTTCTGCCTTATCTAGAATGTCCTGTGATTGGAATCATATAGTATGTGTCCTTTTCATATGGTTTCTTTTTTTAGAAATATGCATTTAAAGTTCCTCCTTGTCTTTTTGTGGCTTCATAGCTCATCTCTTTTTATCATTCCATAGTATGGATGTAACATGGTTTGTTTATCCATTCACCTACTGAAGGTTATTTTGGTTTCTTCCATTTACTGCTAATTATGAATAAAGCTGTTTTAAGTATTCAATAGCAAGGGTTGTGATCATATTCAGCTTTGAAAGAAGTGGATATACCATCTTGCATTCTCACCAGCAATGAATGAGAGTCCCCATTATTCTAAGTCTTTATCAGCATTCATACTTTATCAGACATTTTTAAAAAAATGTTAGGGGCGCCTGGGTGGCTCAGTTGGTTAAGCATCCAACTTCGGCTCAGCATCATGATCTCACGGCTGGTGAGTTCAGGCTGGTGAGTTCAGCCCCGTGTCGGGATCTGTGCAGAAAATTCATTGCCTGGAGCCTGCTTCGGATTCTGTGTCTCCCTCTCTCTCTGCCCTCCCCTGCTCACACTCTCTTTCTGTCTCAAAAATAAATGTTAATTTTTTTTAAAATTTTAGTCATTCTAATAGATGTATACTGGTATTTCATTGTTGATTTAATCTCTTCACATTTTTATGTCCTTCCTCACGTTAGGAAAACTTATTCCCTTACCATGTTATATGTCCAAGCCCTTTAATGGCATTTTCAATGCCATTTACTCCATATAGTTCCTCTCAAAACATTCACCTTGTCTTCCAAAAATAAAGCCCTCTTCCTTTCTTAAATTTCTACCATCCTTTCTCATTACAATATTTTAATATTGGAAAGAGCCAAAAATACCATATCACCTTCCACATAAAAGTCAGAATTTTAGGATTAAAATATTTTTCAATACTTTAGATGCTTACTGAGAGCTGTTGTATAAAAATGTAAGTGAATAGAAAGCAACAAAGACACAATGAGGTGAAGGTATTGAGAAGGCAGCTTGGTTCATTTACCAGTGATGTGATTAATCTTCACATACCAGTCTTAAGCCACAGGGAATTCAATAATCTCAAATTCCATCATGCCATGGGCCACTGCAGTAACTTTTGAATTGTTGAAATCATGAATATTAACTCCATGAATGCAAAGAATCTACAAGAACCTTTCTGGGCACATTCCTTCTTTTTTTTTTTTTTAATCAGTATTTTTTGCTCATGTCTTATTTTCCTTCTAGATTGTAAGAACATCAGGATAAATTGTGTTTCTAGTTAGTTTCAAATTCAGTATCAAATTAATAAATATAAACTGTAGTTCTATAGAGTTTATAAAGGAAAATACTTTCTTACAAAAGAATTTTCTTCAGTTTAAGGGATTCCTTGGCATGTCAGAAAAGCCTGGAAGAGAAAAACAAAACTTAATAGACTACAAATTTAGGCACCTTGTAAAGAAAGCGGCCACTGCATTAATACCAAAGCCCTCAGGAGGGACAAGTGTTCCTTTTGTCCTATAAAGGCCGTGGCTATAGAGTGGGTGATAGGCTATAGAGTGGGTGTCTAAGTGATCAACTTGCTCGTTGCCATGGCAATTTAGCCACCCTTGCTGCACTAAGTCCCCCAGGTCTGTCCCTGTAGACTGGAACAGCCCACCTGTTCTTTCTCTGTTTTTACCTGGCATGCTGCCTTGTAAACACAAGGCAGGCTTGGGAACTTTTGTCTATGCTGCAACTAATCAAGTGCCAGAATATAGGTAAGCATAAAAGGATGACTTTGGGGAAGGGAGACTGATAACCTCAGAAGATTTGGGGAGGTTATCTCTGCCATATAGCTAGGGATCCCACAGCTCTTAGCTTTGAAGGAGCAAGACATTTGCAAGGAAACAGTTTTTAAGGAAATCCTCCAGTGTCTCAAAAATGTAGTTTTATTTTGTGTTTCCAGAAGACAAGTCCAGAGCACATGTGATCCCAGAGGCCCAGGACCGTGCAAAGCAGGAGGTTGGTGCTCAGTAAAGAGTCAGTGAACTCAGTGTTCCTGGAGGTCTTTGATGCTTTGTATATTCGGGACTAGTTCTGGGGATAAGAGTGAAAGTGAACAAACCTCATGTGGCAGTTGAGGGGCTAGTAAGTCACCTGCCAGCTATCAGAGACACAGCATTTCCTTTTCCTACTTAACGGCATTTTTTAGCATCTAATCCATGTTGGGCACTGGGGACGAACAAAAATCAAGATGTGTCCTGTCCCTCATAATTTAAGTGGATCTTTAAATTCCCATTACTAGCTATTTATTTTGTTGCTTTACTATGTGTTACCTTTAGAAAGCATCTATTACAATTCAGAGATTTCCTGGAAATAATTATTAACACTATTCTCAATAATTCCAGCAACATAACGTCTATATATTTATAGTACTTTATGGCTTTCATAAAATTTACAATCTCTTAAAGCAACCCTGTGAAGTAGGTCAGGATGAACTTTGCAGTTGAGTAAACAGCATTCAGAAAGAGTACCTAAGTTGTCCAAGTCATAACACCAATATTTCAAGGTGTTGTCTGAGGACCACCTACAATAGATCCAAGATCTAGTGGATCACAATCAGTGGGGACAGGCTCAGGAAATTTCATTTTTTGATAGTTCTAACTCTCCACTGACTAACCCTTGCTATATACTTTGGTTGATTCAGGATTTTAACTTAGGTCATCTTTGACATTTTCTACCACATCATGTGACAGCATGACCTGGGAAAATCACTGCTTCTTGGTCACCTGGGGCAGGTTTAAGATTTTATGTATCTTTCTCAGTCCTCCCCTTGCTAAATGTTTCTGTGGAAAGAGAAAGGAAGACTTGAGAGTGCTGATTCAATTTTCTCATCAACTACCCTGTGTCCCTTAAAGGCTGACCCCTCAGAGCACAGAGCTGCAATGAAGTGCTTGGATCACCAAGAGCTTCTTGTATTTTTGCTGATGACAGCATTTTGTCCTTAATGTTTTCTATTTTGGCAGCTTATCAGGAGAGCTGCTGGTAGGTGACAAGAATGTCACTCTTCAGTTATGGCTTAGATGTCACCAGAGTATGCAAAGGAGGAGAAGGAAGAGACCGGTGTGCAGGCAGGTAACATAAAGGAGCTTGAACAAGCAGAGCAGCCACCCTTCTGAAGCCAGGGGCCTCCCACGGTTTCAAGAATGGTGCCTCCATGCAGTGGGTACACCTCTATTCTCAAGGCCCCTATTTCATGATTTACATGTACTGCTTTTCATAAGTTATTAAGTGTTCTACAAAAGTAAGGAATTATCAATTTAAAAGATATTTCATGGGTGTCCACTCTGCTATGGATTATGGCTGAGCAACAGAGACCAGGTCCCTGCCCTAGCAGTACAGCACACACATTAGTGGGGACTACAGATTTAAAACAAGTAATCATAAGAGCAATGGTTTCCATGGAGAAGTTAACAACTGTAGCGAGAGAAGAAAACATCATCCAGGGCTTCTCAAAGTATGGTCTAAAAGCCACCTGGTCAGTAACCCCTGGGAATATTTATTAGTAAAAATTAAAAAAAAATGTATTCACCCCAAGATACTCTGGGGATGGGCTTTGCGAAGCTACATTTTTGAACAGACTCCTTAGATTGTATTTTTGGACACTGAAGTTGAAAATCATTGGTGTGTGTGTGTGTGTGTGTGTGTGTGTGTGTGTGTGGTGACAGTGGAAGAGGGGTGTCGAGAAACGCCAATGTGAAGATATGGTATGTGTGTAAGATGAAAGTCAAAGACTAAGGCTTAAAGTAAGGATACTTGCACAAGAGCTTCCAAGGTAAAATAACAGCGTATGTGAAATTCCAAAGTGAATGGAAGGAGGCAAACAGTCCTCTGTGGCTGGAGATAAAGGAGAAAGATGGAGAGAGGCAGATGCAAGGCCGGAAACTCAGATGCAAGGGCTTGCCAGTATTGTTATGGAGTTTAGATTTTATCTTAAGCCACTGAATGGCTTTAGACAAAGGAGGAACATAGTCAAATTTTGATTTAAAAAAATTAAAAAGATGGCATGAAGGATTAGGGTCTTTAGAGATGACGCTGGGCTATGAGGAGAAACCTGTGACAGTAATTTGGTGAGAAATGATACTACCTTGAATTAGGTCATTGGCAATAAGCAGGAAAGAAATGGATCCCACAGATACTAAGTGCCATCATGACCTATGCTAACTCACCCTCCACTTTTGAGGATAGCTATAGAGGTTTGAGGCTTTGGCAAGAGGTCTGAGTCAGAGGTGTTACATGTACTTTGGAAAAGTAGCATAAACTTTTTTATTAAATAGGATGACATATGAGTGAATGAACAAACTCCAATTTATAATAGCTGTTATTTATAGCTAAGTGCAGCGTCAGTTATCAGTGCTTTGACTTACTTAATCCTCCTATGAGTTCCACACAGTAGATAGGATTCCCATTTCAAAGGGGAGGACACTCATGCACAGAAAGTTCAAGTAGCTTGCCAAGGTTACACAGGGCAGTAAGTGGAGGAGACAGTCTTCCAACTTCAGCAGTTAGGATCAACTACCTTTGCTCTCAAAATGATACTCTTCCACCTGTCATGCACTTGCTTCATAGCAGCCAGTTCATCCTCCATCAGATGTCATCATAACAACTGTGTACCATCTGCTTCTCTCCAGAGCATATGAATGTTTTGGCTACAGATTCCACTTTATTATTAATGTATTTTATTCATTATTTCACGAAAGAAGAAACTGAGGCACAGAGAGGTAAAACAACTTCCCTGTGGTCACATAGTCAGGGGGTGGATGAGCCCATATTTGAACTTAGCTCTACTTTCAGGACTGATACTTTTAACTTCTAAGTAACCAAACAACACTGTATTTTTGGAGGAAATTTTTCGGATGCTTAGAGGGGGTAAAAATGAAGGCTGAACATTGATCTGGGAAGGAGGCAAAGTAAAATCTAGTCTAGGAATTGCCATTAGTGATTTTGAGGAAATATCACTTGGCCCTTCAGATCTTTGAGGGGAAATATTTAGATTAATTAACACATCAAGCTCTAGGGTTAACGTTTTTATTTTTTTTTAATTTTTTTTAACGTTTATTTATTTTTGAGACAGAGACACAGCATGAACAGGGGAGGGGCAGAGAGAGAGGGAGACACAGAATCGGAAGCAGGCTCCAGGCTCTGAGCCATCAGCCCAGAGCCTGACGCGGGGCTCGAACTCGAGGACCGCGAGATCGTGACCTGAGCTGAAGTCGGACGCTCAACCTACTGAGCCACCCAGGCGCCCCTAGGGTTAACGTTTTTAAATAAATTATTAGTGAGGGAGGAAACAAAACTGAACGTCTTCAAAGAGCACCAAAGCCAACTTTAAAACACCAAATTGTTACTGGTGTTAAACACAGACTGCTTTAAATGCAAAATCCTACTTATCCCTCATAATTTAGTCAATGAAGTGTCACTGACATTAATTAGATATTGGCTAAAACCAAAACCGGCCCAACATGGAGTTACTCCTAATGAGCTCCGTATCACCAAACTGAGATTTAGTGATGTGTGCTTTTAGTTTTTCCAGAAATACTGTGTCGAACCAGTCAATCAGGAATAGTATGATCAAAATTAGGTAATCCCCCTGACATACCCCTCTGCCGTCCCGTAAAGGAAACTAACCTTGCAATAACGAATTCACTCTTTTCGATTAGTGTGATTTCCTTATTCCTGCTCCCTTCTGCCTAGAAACATCTTCCATTTTGTACAGCTCATTGGAGCTCCTTTCTATCTGCTAGAGCGGATGCTGCCTGATTCATGAATCATTGAATAAAGCCCATAAGATTTTTTAAATGTACTCAGTTGTATTTTGCTTTTTAAACACCCTCCTGCCTCCATCATTTTACAGAGAAGGGAACTGGACCTTAAGGAAACTAAATAAACTTCTCAAGGACACAGCTAGTAGAGGACAGTGCAGTTTTAAATCCAGATTTGTCTCATGCCAAAGCCAAAACTCTCAAATACTGTATGTATATTATTTCTCTTTCACTTACTCTACAACTGATTCTGCTAAAATTGGGGTTTAATCGAGAGACAATTGAAGAGGCAAATTTACCCTACAAAACAGAAAAAGCAGTGAATTAGGTATGTACCACTGTGAAAGAAGGTTATTCTCAACTTTTCAAGTGTTCGTTCTATCCAAGTGTTCCAGTCTGCTCATGATGCTGCTGAAAAATACTACAATATGTCTACTGTATTGACTTCATTTTGGAGAGAATACAAAATTAACCATTTTACTTTCATTTATACATTGGGATGAAAACAGGTGCTAGGAAATGAGTAATGCTGTGGTTGGCAATAAGTAGGTTTATTGAAATTTATCTCTTCATGTGGACTCACAGAAAGATCTTCCCTCTCATTCCTTCACTAGGTTTGTTTTTAATATTGGGTTCTTATATTTTAAAATGTTCTTATGTATCTCCTGGATTTTACCATATGGTTGGTAGAATATTTAGTTGAACTATAAACAGAGTGAACAAATTAAAAAGGCCGGTGAAGAGTAAGAAAGATAGAGACTATAGATGAAATAAGAGATGGCATAATTCCTGGTCCCCTGAGGTCTCTTGTTGCCTAAATTAAAGTGAGTCCTTTAGTTCCTCTGGTATTTGTTCTTTGAATATGCAAATGTGTCTGAAGCATCAGGGGATGGTCATTCATAGTCTAGTAAGAATTAGTTTATGCAATTTGCTTCCTAAGTGTCTAACCCCTCCTGAACTTTAAGGCTGAATTAGGGGCATCTGCAAGAACTACCTGATCCAATTCCTCACAATAGAGCTAAGTTTTCAAGGCTAGGAGAGGGTAGTTGTTTGGCCAGGAATCTACGGCTGGTTTCATAATCAGCTTTGGGGCCCACTTAGGACAAATCTCAGTACAGTGCTTTTTCTTTTAGTACTGTGCTGCTCCAGATGTTACAGAAATGATGTGCCTATAACAATAGGCACAGCATTATGTATAGTTAACAGTGACATACAAAGACAAATAGACGGGTCCTCCCCTTTCTAGCCATGGGAACCTGGGAATGCTTTTTTTTTTTTAAGTCCCGATTTGTTCTTCTGTGAAATGGAGATAAATATTATCTATCTCATTGTGATGTTATAAAAATTAAATAGAATTTTGCATATAGCGTTCTTAGCAGAATTACTGATATCTACAAACTGGTCAATACATGCTAACTCTTAAAAATTGGCAACAATTAAATTATTCAAACCTTAGAAATAGTTTATTACAGTCTAGGTAGATTAAGATCTTACATGAAGATATTGGTTAAAATGTTAAAATGATTTTATTTTTTTTTTCTGGATCTAAATCTTATGTTAGATAGGGTTGGGAAAATACGAGTATAAAATTCCAAGGATATATACAGTGAATTTTCCTTCCCAACATCTCTCTAAGTGTACCAGACAGTGGGGGAAAAACAACAACAACTTGTAAAATTCATTTTTTTTGAGGTAGATGTTTGAGTTAATTTGGAAGGGCTGATAATTTTAATTAATCCTTGTGAATATCTAGTTTACATGAAGCAGCTTTGGTCTCACTAATTAAATTTCTGAATTGTCAGGTTATTAAGGTCTTAAACTAGAGCTCAGAGAGAATTTTTGAAATGGAAATTAAACTGGAATATCTTAAAATGTTGGAGGGACATTATGATCAGTGAAAAGGAGAACAGCAGCTGAAGACATGATTTCTCCAGGAGATTTTGACTCTATTATTTGTCAAAGTCTTGAGCATTAGACAAGCAACAGATAAAATTTTAGCAAGTTTTTTTAATACAACATTCAGTGAAGATTAAAATGAGATCAATTGCTTTTAGAGTCCTCAGTCATGAAACATGCAAAATAAGAAAAACGTCTGGTTGTTTCATTTGTGAAGATTGGACCCAGTTGCTATGGAGAAACTTTAATCACATATAATTGGTTTTAATTAAGTAATTTATAATATTTCAGATTAAGATTATGTTACTTCTAAACCCTGAACATATGTTTAAGAAGTTAAAGTGGATTTCTGGCTTCCACTCAAGATGGCAATAGCTAGAAAATGTTGTTTTCAACTAAACAATAAGAAAAAGTGAGATAATTCATGAAGGACTAATATTCATGAACACATCAGAGAACTAAGATTTCAGGGTAACAAACTAATAATCTAAGGAAAGACAGGCACCTCCAAGGAGATGTACGCACTGACTTCCCTGGGGGAGAGCATAGGAAGAAGACAGAACCACCATAAGAGCAGGGAAATTTGGGCTAAAATTTCTAGCTAAGTGCTAAGGTTAAATGGACTATTGTTAGATTTAGAAGTCCCTAGAATGCAGGCACAAAGGGAATTTGTAGCCACTGACAGAGACTTTGCTTCATGGACCTCCATAAGGTGCGTAGGGGAAGAGCTTGAAGAAAGCCTCCCATGGGCTGCAGGCCTCAAGGAAGAGAGGGCCATCTCCTTTTTGATAAAACCCTGCCTGGAACTGTCTGTCCTGTAGGAAAAAAAGCCTTAAACCACTCGGCAAAGAGCAGCAAAACACTCAGTAGACCCATTATAGATGAAGAAAGAGAATGGTGAGGGGAAGCTCTACTTGAGGGAAGGCATAAAAACTATCCAGGCCCAGACTTCTGCAGGGATAGGTATAAGTTCACTGAGAAAGGCACACCCTTAACACATAGGGACTTGGTACCTGGATAAGAACAATAGAATCCCACCTCTGAATCCTGCCACCAAGCCATAAAAGTCACCTCACAAAAGTGTACTTGGAAAGGGGCAAAAACCTGAAGAGATCTATTTTCTGAGGTGTAAATTCACAGAGAAAATTTAGAACTGAGACTTTAACAGGAATATTTAGGAAATCTTATGATAATTTAACCCCTACCCCTACAGGTTAAGGCTAGAGGAATATGAAGTCAATGATGTAACTATAGAGAGTAATTACCGCAACAACAAAACCCAAACCCATTTCAACTCCTAACAAGAGAATCTGAATATCAATAATCTAGCAAAAAAGAAGCATATTTGTTTGGGGGCATAAATACTATATTCTTCAGCCTATTCTATTCTACACATGGTTTCCAACACACACACACACACACACACACACACACACACACACACACGAAAGAAAATAAAAACCCCTGTCAAGAAACAATCAATAAAACCAAGTTAAAAAAATTTTTAAAAATAAAAATAAAACCAAGTTAAATGAGAACCAAATGTTGAAGCTATCAGTAAATATAAAATAACTATAATTAACAGGTTTAAGAATCTAGTGGAGGGGCACCTGGGTGTCTCAGTCGGCTGAGCATCTGACTTTGGCTCAGGTCATGATCTCCCGGTTTGAGTTCAAGCCCCAAGTTAGGCTCTGTGTTGAAAGCTCAGAGCCTGCAGCCTGCTTCGGATGCTGGGTCTCCCTCTCTCTCTGCCCCTCCCCTGCTCGTACTCTGTCTCTCCCTCTCTCTCAAAAATAAACACAAAAAAAAAGAAAAAAAAAGAATCTAGTAGAAAAGTTGGACAACAAACACAGATACAGGAAGACTTTCAGCAGCAAGATGTAAACCATAAAAAAAGAAAAAGAATGAGGATTCCACTTCAAGATAGTGATGTAGGAAGATGTTAAACTCACCTCCTCCCAAGAACACACTGAATCCACAGCTACATATGGAACAATTTCCTCTGAGAAAAAAAATCTAAAAACTATCTGAGCAGCTCCTACACATGGGGTAAATAAGAAAGAAATCCACATCAAGGTGGGAGGGAGAGGCTAAAACACAATCTTGCCATAAAGCCCATTCTTGGCATGGAGATCCTCAAGAAGGAGAGAACTCAAAAATCCAGATCTTCTCCTGAGGAGGAAAGGATTTGAACTCACATCAAGCACTACATCTGGGAGATGAGCTCCAGGTAGGTGCCTAGATATGCACACAAACACCTGGCTTTGAAGACCCATGGGGCTCATATCCACAAGACCCAAGTGCTCTAGCAAACACTGCCAACAGCTCTCAAAGGGCTCGCATGTGGACTCACTCTCCACAGGAGCCTGAGCAGAGGCAGACAATGGAGAGGTGCACAGACGTCATATGAAGGAGGCTTATTTACCTACTTTAAAGTATTGACTTGGGAGGCAGGCATCTAATTAAACACACAGCTAAGGGCCCACTATAAAGCTTTCCAGAGACTTCAGGGGTCAGACCCTATCTTTGCACTCGCCGTCTGTTGCCTCCAGAGATCTAATATCTCATGAAGGGGAGCTTTTACACATGTCTGGTGTCCCAGTTTTTTGCAGCTGCAGTCCGGGACATATCCCATGGCTTCCTGGCTCTGGTGGTCAATGGGTTTGCATTCCTGTATCTCAGGGAATTGAAACAATCAGTTGTCTGCAAGTTACCACCCCTTAGGGTAGTAGACAGACAGCAGTCTTTCTGTGAAAAAAGCTGATTTTCTTGTCCTGGAGCTTCAGCCTGAGGGGTAGTCTTCTGGTCTGGCGCACACCTAGGCAACTACCGAAATGCACTTCAGGGAGGAAGGTCAGTTGACACCATGTTTGTGCTCTCACTCTGCCTTGTTCTGCCTTGTCTATCTCACTGGTATTTCCCAAAAAGGAACTTATACCTTTGTCTGGTGCCTCAATTTTTGTGACTGCCACCAAGGAACATCATTAGATAACCTGGCTCTCATGACAAGCGGGTTTATGCTCACAGGTCCCAGGGGACTGTAACCAATGGAGTTCTTAAGTGGCTACCACCTCCTGGGCACATGAAGGGCAACAGATGTAACTGCCCAGTCTTTCTTACAGAATGAAGGGCAGGTTTCTAAATAAATACATACCTGAAATCCTACCGTAATTTTCTCCAGAAACCTCAGAGGGTTACCACTATCTTTGTACCTCCCCTCTGCTGCACTCCAGAGTGAAGTATCTCCCAGAGAGAAGCTTGGTGATCTGGTTTTTGTGGCTATGACACAGGGGATTCCCCTTATCATTTAGCTCTGTTGGCCAGCAGAGATTTTGTTCCTGAGTCCCAGGAGACTGTAACCAAAGGAGACAGTTCTGGGCCAGCTACCACCCCTATAAAGTATAATGAACCCCTCTTTTCATTTTTCTATGAAAGAGGCTCATCTATTTGTCCTGAAGCAAGGCTTCTGGTTTGGTACATCACTATGGGCTCACTGAGGTACACTCTAGCCTGGTTTATTCCATCTTTGAACTCTCCCTCTGCCTCATCCCAGGTCACTGTTATCTCTTGGAAAGGAGATTGTACACAGGCCTGGACCAGAGTTTTTCAACTGCCACCCAGCTGACGATTCTAGACTGACTGTTATGGCTAGCATGATTTACAGTAGTGGTTGCACAGCACTATATATCCTGGGATATATAAATACTGCTGCCTGTGGTTCTGACTTTCCAAGCAAGAAGAATCTCAAACAACCTAACTTTATACCTAAAGGAGGTAGAAGAAGAACAAATAAAATACAAAGTTAGTAGAAGGAAGGAAATAACAAAGATCAGAGTGGAAATAAATAAAATAGAAACTAAAAAGACAATATAAAACAATGAAACTATCTTCTTAAAGAACCAGCTCTTAAAATTGATAAATCTTTAGTGAGACTCATCAAGGAAAAGAGATAGGACTTAAAACCAGAAACAAAAGAGTAGACATTACCAAGCAGAGCCCCCGAGTCTGGCTGGCAAAAGCGGAGGGGCCGGACAGACTGTGTTCCGACAGCAAGCGCGACTTAGCGTCTGGGAGGTCATAAGTTAACAGCTCTGCTCGGAAAGCGGGAAGGC
>NW_026057577.1:108523305-108550992 GCF_023721935.1 Panthera uncia | reverse complement strand
AATGAAATATGGCCTTTTGTAGCAACGTGGATGGAACTGGAGAGTGTGATGCTAAGTGAAATAAGCCATACAGAGAAAGACAGATACCATATGTTTTCACTCTTATGTGGATCCTGAGAAACTTAACAGAAACCCATGGGGGAGGGGAAGGAAAAAAAAAAAAAGAGGTTAGAGTGGGAGAGAGCCAAAGCATAAGAGACTGTTAAAAACTGAGAACAAACTGAGGGTTGCTGGGGGGTGGGAGGGAGGGGAGGGTGGGGGATGGGTATTGAGGAGGGCACCTTTTGGGATGAGCACTGGGTGTTGTATGGAAACCAATTTGACAATAAATTTCATATATTAAAAAAAAATTAAAAAAAAATTAAAAGAAATCCTAGCTTCTCTATGGAAATTAATATTTGAAAACCCCTTTGCTTAATCCTTCCATCTTTCATTTGTATCTCTTTTCTTTCACAATGAAAATCCTGGTTTTCATAGCACTACTATGTTATTCTTTGTAATAACAGCATACACCTAACAGTCTTAGAATAAAAATACCACCATGACCACCAAAAATAAGATTGTTTAAAACAGTTTAAGTCTTTGCACAGGTCATTTTGTTCGTAGGGTGTATCCTGCTAGGAATAGTGTGTCAAATTATGTTGTATTTCATGCCACTTGGAAGAGTTTGCCTCCCCTAGTTATGCTTCCAGTGTGATACCCAGGTTCACTGGTTTCATCTTGCTATAGACTTTCAGCATTGCTTTTTACTGATTTTGTTTCATTATTATGCAATTATGTGTCTCCAAAGTTAAATCTGTAAACAACCCCACCACAACCTCCTCCTCTTATATAGTTAATGATTTCTACCTATGTGAAGATGATTTTTCCATTTTTAAAAATTAACGGCAAATATACCCTTATATTTGTATCTCTCTCTTCCCTTGGATAAGTGGCAACACATTTTCCTCTATCTTGCCTTTTATACCTAGTATATCCTGAAGGGCATGCTGTGGCACTTTGTAGAGATATGCCTCATTCCTTCTTATAGTACTCCAAAGGGTAAATGCATCACAGTTTATTTAACCAGTCCCTTACTGATGGACATACAGGTGGTTTCCAGGGTTGCAACTGCATACTCTTGTAATTCATAGCCGGGTGCATCTATTTTTTCCCCAGATTTTTGGCTAGAATAGTCTTACAATAGATTCCTAGAGGCGGATGGCTGGGTAAAAATATACGTGTGTAAGAAATATTCATAGGCACTGCCAATAAACTCTTCATAGAGACTGTAAAAGTTTGCATTCCCTCTAACAAACAGTAGAGTGACACTTTCCCCCATACGACTTCACCAATAGAGTATATTGCAGAAGTTTGAATCTTTGCCAATCTGTAAGGCAACTAATAGCATCTTGGTGGATTAGAGAGAGGTAAAGTGCAAAGGGTGGACCCATAGAAAGATGCAGGCAGGGACCAGTTGACAATGGGAATGAAACGAGTCATAACATATTTAGGAAATAAAAATGATAGGACTTGTGTAGGAGCAAGTTCAGAGACAGGAGAGAATGACTCTTAAAAAACAGTATAAGAAATATGTTTGTTTACATGTAGTGTCCTCCCCTCTTCTGCTTTATGGAACAATTTTTTATGTTTCCCTCTCCTTTCACAGAATGCTCTTTTCTTTCCTTTTTTTTTTCTTTTGTGAAACCATTTTGCATGAAATTTATTGAAACAGATGAAAATTCACTAAGGCAAGTTGCACGAAAGAGACTTGAATGGGTCAAGAGGAACATCTGCTATTTGAAATGTGTTTAACGTTTTATCTCTGTAAGGCAAATTGTCTAGCTTCTCACCTGGGGAGTCTTACCTTCTCTTCCCTCTAATCCTAACTGAGCTGAACTGGAAACAAAACATGGCCTTAAAGTCTACATATTAGATTGCTGGAGAATTTTGTTAAGGAAGACTGATTCTTTGGGTGGAAATATTGCAGTCTAGGTTGCATTTCTTGCAATTGTTTGCAACCTCTTCTGTCTTTTCTTCCCATGTTAACACTGTCGGTCTGTTGTAAGAAAATCAGTTTCTCATGACCAGCTACATATGCTGTGTTTGGTGGCATTATATGGCACTTCTCTGCTCTATACTAATCCATACTGTACTTGCATTTCAAAGTTCATATTTTTAAGATTCAGGTATATTCTTATAAACTTCCCCATGACTCTTAATACCCACACGGACCTTTCTTATTTGATTTTTTTAAATTTGTAATGTTTATTTATTTTTGAGAGAGAGAGAGAGAGCACGAGCAGGGGAGGGGCAGAGAGAGAGGGAGACACAGAATCTGAAGCAGGCTCCAGCTGTCAGCACAGAGTCCGACATGGGGCTTGAAACCACAAACGTTGAGATCATGACCGGAGCCAAAATTGGATGCTTAACTGACTGAGCCACCCAGGTGCCCCAAGGGCCTTTCTCATTTTAAATACAAGGAGGGCACAAAGCAAAAGGGGTAGGTGGAAGAGTGGGGGGAGAGAGACTGGAGTACAGGGGACAAAAATAATTGATTTAATTAGAAAAAGAAGACCTGGGCTTTTTGGTTTTGTATTTCTTTCTTTGACACTGAAACCAGTGAACTTTGTGATTTTGAGATAATCACTTACGCTCTCTGAGACTCACTTTCCTATGTATGAACTACAGAGAGGAATACCTGCCCTGGTCCTTCATGGGGTACATTTTGAAGGAAACTTTATGGATATATGGTAAAATAATGCAAATAGTAAATAACCGTGAAAAAAATTTTAATTTTTTAAAATTAAAACTTGAGTTTAACTGGGTTTTTAGGATATAGAGTTACATTCAGACGTTCACACAGGTCATTATTCAGTCCATACTTCAGAACACAGAAAGTGTTTTCCAATGAATACAATTTTAGAAGTTATGATAAAATCCTGTTTGATTTGAACTGTATTGAAAATACCACATGCACACACAGTAAGTATATATGCACACATACAGTATATATGCACGTGTGTGCATGTGTATAGTACATTATCTATATGTTAAGATTGTAGAAAACATAGCTATACTAGTTGATTCTAGAAATTAAAGTTTATAAAGACAAAAAAATGTACTTGGTAATTTTTTTAAAAAATATTGATTACCAGTCCTTGAAGAAAAGTGGATTTAATTAGGGAAAGTGCAGGAAGCAGATACCTTTTGCAGAGATTCTGAAGGAGATTTCTAAACACTTAAATACATTTTAGCAATTTACAGCACACATTCATAATTATGCATTATTTGATTTTAGAACTTTGTTGATACAGCCAAATAGACACTAGTCTTTTTCATGTTGTTTTGATGAAAGGTGGAGTAAGGAGAGAGGGAAGTTGTTTCTAACACATTAGCAACATGTAGAAGAAAAAAAAAAGGTTTAAAAAATAATTTCAGAGCTACCATTTATTGAAGGATGACAGTGAGACAGATCAATACATTTTCTCATATTCTCTAAGTACCAATATTTCTGTTTGTTTACTTCCTTTTATGGTCACTTTTCTATCAAAAACGAATATATCTATTTTTTAAAATGTACAAATTATGAGTGCTCACTTTGATTAACTTTCATAATTAGAATATATCTGGTGTGTAATTAGCACCCAGATCAAGAAACAAAATTACTCAGAGAAGCCTACCTTGTCCAGTCTTTCCAGTCACAAAATCCCTGCCACAGAAAAGCTCTCTTCTGACTTCTAAAACTGTAGGGTAATGAGGCTAGCTTTGGAGCAGTATACAAATGCAAGCATACAGTGTGTATTCTTACATTTCTGGCTTCTTTTCCATTTCATGTATTGTAGCCATCCACGATTTTGTATGTAGCTGCAATATGTTCATTCCTTTCAAATATTTATTTGAGGGAGAGAGAGTGAGCGAGTGAGCAAGCTTGGGTGAAAAGGTGAGGGGCAGAGAGAGAGGGAAAGAATCCCAAGCAGGCTCTGTGCTGGCAGCACAGAGCCAGATGCAATGCTTGAACCAAGAACCCTGAGATCATGACCTGAGCTGAAATCAAGAGTCGGGCAGGCAACTAACTGAGCCACCCAGACACCCCTGAAATAGGTTCATTCTTGTTGCTGGACAAATGTAGCTGCTTTCATGAAGTCTCTGCTCAAGTCTTTTTGATTATTTTTATTGGAATATCTGCCTTTTTCTTACTGATTTACAGAGTCCTTTGTTGTATAAGTATATATACCTATTCTTTATATATCTTAGTTATATATCTCAAATATATAACTACACATATAGTTGTATAATTACATATATAACACACACATATATAAAACACATATATAACTATACATAGACAATTATTTTTTTCCTATTCATGGCTTATCTTTTTACTTTGCTTTGCTCTTGGTATCTATTACCATTAAGAAAGTACAACTTCTGTTATGTTTTTACGTTAAATAATACTTTATTACATTAAAAAGTAGAAAGTTTTCCTTTTATTATTATGCTTTTGTCTCTGCCTTGTGCAGTTTTTCCTATTTAAGGAATTCTGCTTACCCCAAGGTCATGAAACTATTTGGCTAGATTTCCTTTAGAAGCTTTCTTTCTTTCCTTCCTTCCTTTATATAACTTTTCTCATTTAGATAGACAAATATCTGGAATTGATTTTTGTGCATGCTGAGAAGTTGGGGGCTAAGTTTCATACTTTTCTGTACTGGAACGTGTGTTAGTTTTGTATTGCTACTTAGTACATTACCACAAACTTGATGGCTCAAAACAACACAGATGTATTATCTTTTATCTGGGTCAGAAGTCTGACCTGAGTCTCACCTAGCTGATGCCAGTTTCTTGCAGGACTACATCTCCTTCTGGATACTCTGAAGGAAAATCCATTTCTATGCCTTTTCTCTTCTGCACTCCTTTGTTCATAGCCCCTCCCTTCACCTTCAAAGCCAGCAACAGAGGATCAAGTTTTCTATATTACATCACTCCCTTGTGGTTGTATCCCCCTCTGACTGATTTCTTCTTTTTCCCTCCTCTGCTTTTAAGGATTATTGCAATTACCCTGGGTCCACTTATTTTAAGATCAGCTGGTTAGCAAATAAATTTCATCTGCAGCCTTAATTCCTCTTTGCCATGGAACATAACATATTCACAAACTCTAGAAGATTAGCATATGAACATCTTTAGGGAAGCATTGTCTTGCCTATCATTTTATCTGATTTATAATCCTTTTCCACTGCATTGAAGTGTCAACTTTGTCATAAAACAAATTCACCATTTTTACTTTTTTTTTCTGCTTCAATGGTCTCTTTGTACATTCTTATCTTAATACATACTGGGTTAATTACTGTGCTTTATAATGAATTTATTTACAAGTTGGGTCTTCCAATTTTATTCCTCTTCAAGGAGTTCTTGGTTCCTTGCCTTTCCATATAAATTTTTCAAATCAGCTTATTGATTTTGACAAATTGATACTGTTCAAATTGCAGTGAAATGATAAATTCCGTGTGGGAGCACTGACATTTTTATATATTGATTTTTCTATTGCATGTGCACAGTATCTTCCTAAAATTGGGGAGGAAAGGTATCTTTAATTTCCCTCAATAATCCTTTCTATTCTCTGTATAGAGGTCATTCATAAGTTTTGTTGGAGTTTTTCCCCATGCATTTGATATTTTTAAGCAATTTTCAATTGTATCCTTTTTAAAAAGTTGTATTTTTTATATTTACCCTGTATCTAGAGACATTGTTAACTTACTAGTCATTTTATCTGCAGATTCATTTGGATTTTATATGTACATTGTTAAGTTGTCTGAACAGTTTAATTTCTTCCAGTCCAATATTTTACTTTTTTCCCCTCCTTATTTCATTGCCTAAAATTTCCATCAGAATGTTGAAAAATAGTGATAATAGGTTTTATGGTCTCATTCTTGACACAAAAGAGAAAGCTTTCAATATTTAGCCATGAAGTAGACTAATTCCACATGTACTTTTGTAGGTGCTCTGATGGGAAATATTATATATATATATATATATATATATATATATATATATATTTATTTATTACATATTCTATACATATGTGTGTATATATGTGTGTGTATATACATGTGTGTATATATATGTGTGTGTATATATATATATATATATATATATAGAGAGAGAGAGAGAGAGAGAGAGATTGAATGTTTTCAAATATTTTCTTCTGATATAATGATATATATCTCTAATTCTTTTAAAAATGTGATTTTCAATGGTTTTCAAAAGTTAAATCTTTAATTCTTGGAACATACCTATTGTATTACCAGCTATATTATCCTTTATCTTTATTGCTGGATTCAAATTTCTACTGTTTTATTTAGGAAATTTTATGCCTATGTTCATAGGCATGGTTGGTCTATAATTTTCCATTTTTGTAATGTTCTCTTCTAGTACTGATATCAAGGCTGCTCTGGTCTTTTAAAATAAATAAGAAGTATTTCCTTTTCTTTGGATAAGTATATATATATATATATATATTGGTCTTGCTTCTCTATATTATTTAGATGTATTCACCAGTGAGTCCATTTGAGAGAGAAATATTCCTTGGAGAAGGCTTTTAATAATAGTTTCAATGTTTAATAGCATTAGAATGGTCTAGTTACTCCATTCTGATATCAGTTTTGATAAATCATGTTTTACTGGGAATTTGTCTATTTAACTTGAATTTTCTAATTAGTGTCCATAAAATATTTTACAATTCTGTGGGATTAGTATTTACATTCCATTATTTATTTCTGATTTTGGTAATGTGTGCTTTTCTTTTTCCTCGATCAGTATTGCTAGGTTGTTATTTATTTATTTATTTATTTTTTCCATTAACCAACTTTTGGTTTATATAATTTTCCCCCTACATTTATTTTCTACTTGACCTCTTTCACTCTCAGTTGTGTTATTTCTTTGTTTCTGTATGTTTTGGGGGGATTGAGTTGCTGCTCTTTTTTTGTCTAATTTATTATAAAGGATACTTTGCTGATTTTTCAGCCCTTCTTTTTCATTTTTGAGCAACATAAAATCTACCATTTTATATTCTGTAATTCAGTGGTTTTTGTTCATTATGTTGTGTAATCATCCTATCTAAATCCAGAACACTTCTGTAACAGACCTAATAGCAATTACTTCCCATTCCCACCTCCATGTCATTGCCTGGCAACCAGGAATCAACTTTCTGTCTATGGATTAGCCTTTTCTGGGTATTTCAAACAAATGCATTCATACAATATGTAGCTTTTTGTGTCTGGCTTCTATCACTTTAGCAATATTTTTTTTGTGTTTATTTAATTTTGAGAGAGAGAGAGACAAAGTGCGAGTGGGGGAGGGGCAGAGAGCTAGGGAGATACAGAATCTGAAGCAGGCTCCAGGCTCTGAGCTGTCAGCATAGAGCCCGACCAGGGGCTTGAACCCAAAGACCGCGAGATCATGACCTGAGCTGAAGTCGGACACTTAGCTGACTGAGACACCCAGTGGTAATAATGTTTTCAAAAGCTCTTCCATGTTGTGCCATGCAGCAGGACTTGATTCCCTTTTATACCTGGATAATGTTCCATTATATCCCAAATTTGTTGATCCATTCATCAGCTGATGGGAATGTAGGTGGTTTCTACTTTTTGTCTCTTATGAACAATGCTGCTATGAACATTTATGCACAAGTTCTTGTGTGACTACATTTTTACCTGCCTTGGGTTTGTAACTAGGAGTGGAATTTCTGGGTCATATGGTAATTCTACATACAACTTTTTGAGTAACTGCCAACTTATTTATAACAGTCATGGCATCACCATTTTATATTCCCATTAGCTATCCATGTATGAGAGCTCCAATTTTTCCCACACCCTCATCAACACTGTTATCATCTGTCTTGGTGATGATAGCCTTCCCACTGGGTGTGAAGTGATATTTCATTGTGGTTTTGATTTGCATTTCGCTGATGACTCATATCGGTGAAAATACTTTGTGTGCGAATTGACCATTTGTATATCTTCACTGGAGAAATGGCTCTTCAAATTCTTTGCCCACTTTTTAACTAGGCTATTGGTATTTTTATTATTGACCTGGAAGAGTTCTTTATATATTTTAAATGAGAGACCTAAATGTGAGACAGGACACCTTCAAAACCATAGAGGGGAACATAGGCAGTAACTCTTTGGCCTCACTGTAGCAATTTCTTTTTTTTTTTTTTTTAATTTTTTTTTTAATGTTTATTTTTGAGACAGAGAGAGACAGAGCATGAATGGGGGAGGGTCAGAGAGAGAGGGAGACACAGAATCTGAAACAGGCTCCAGGCTCTGAGCAGTCAGCACAGAGCCCGACGCGGGGCTCGAACTCACATACCGCGAGATTGTGACCTGAGCCGAAGTCGGATGCTTAACCGACTGAGCCACCCAGGCGCCCCAGCAATTTCTTACTAGACACATCTCTGGGGTCAAGGGAAACAAAAGCAAAAATGAACTATTGGGACTTCATCAAAATAAAAAGGTTCTGCACAACAAAGGAAACAATCAGCAAAACTAAAAGGCAACTGATGGAATGGGAGAAGATATTTGCCAATGACATATCAGATAAAAGGCTAGTATCCAAAATCTATAAAGAACTTATAAAACTCAACACCGAAAAAATAAATAATCCAGTTAAGAAATGGACAGAAGGCATGAACAGACATTTTTCTAAAGACGACATCCAGATGGCCAACCGACACATGAAAAAGGATGCTCAACATCATTCCTCATCAGGGAAATACAAATCAAATCCATAGTGAGATATCATCTCACACCTGTCAGAATGGCTAAAACTAACAACACAGGAAATAACAGATGATGGAGAGGATGCAGAGAACGGAGAACCCTCTTGCCCTGTTGGTGGGAATGTAAAATGGTGCAGCAACTGTGGAAAGCAGTATGGAGTATCCTCAAAAAGTTAAAAATAGAACTACCCTATGATCCAGCAATTGCACTACTAGGTGTTTACTCAAAGGATAGAAAAATGCTGTGTTGACGGGGTACATGTACCCTAATGTTTAGAGCAGCAATATCAACTACAGCCAAATTATGGAAATAGCTTAAATGTCCACTAACTGATGAATGGATACAGAAGATGTGGTGTGTACACACACACACACACACACACACACACACACACTGGGAATATTACTCAGTCATCAAAAATAATGAAATCTTGACATTTTGCAATGACATGGATAGAACTACACTGTATTAAACTAAGCAAAATAAGTCAGAGAAAGATGAATACAATATGATTTCACTCACATGTGGAATTTAAGAAACAAAACAGATGGACATAGGGGAAGGGGGAATAAAAGAGAGGGAAGCAAACCATAAGAGACTCTTAACTACAGAGAACTGAGGATTGATGGAGGGGAGGTAGGTGGGGGAATGGCTAAATGGGTGATGGGCATTAAAGAGGGCACTTGTGATGATGAGCACTGGGTATTATATGTAAGTAATGAATCACTGAATTCTACTCCTGAAACTAATATTACACTGTATGTTAACTATAATTTAAATAAATTTAAATAAAAACTTGAAATAAAAAGTTTCTGATCAGATGCATAATTTCCAAGTATATTTTCCCATTCTGTATGTTGTATTTACTCTTTCCCTTGACAATGGCCTTTCATGTCCCCATGTTTTTAATTTTGATGAAGTTCCTTGTATCTATTTTATGTGTGGTTGTTAATGCTCTTGGGGGTATACCTAAGAAAATGTTGCCTAATGCACAGTCATATAGATTTACATCTGTACTTCCCTCTAAGACTTTCATAGTTATAGCTCTTAATTTAGATCTTTGACCCGTTTTGAGCTATTTTTCTAAATTATTTTTTAATGTTTATTTATTTTTGACAGAGAGAGACAGAGCATTATGGGGGAGGGGCAGAGAGAAAGGGAGACACAAAATCTGAAGCAGGCTCCAAGCTCAGAGCTGTCAGCACAGAGCCTGATGCAGGGCTCAAACTCACAGATCACGAGATCATGACCTGAGCTGAAGTCGGACACTCAACTGACTGAGCCACCCATGCACCCCTGTTTTGAGCTATTTTTTAATGGTGTGAGGTAGTGGTCCAAATTCCTTCTTTTGCACATGGATATCCAGTTGTTCTCGTACCATTAGTTGAAAAGACTATTCTTTCTTCGCTGAGTAGTCTTGGCACCTTTATCAAAAGTCAGTGGAGCATGGATGTTTATTTCTGGATTCTCAATTCTAAAGCAGAAGTCTACATGCCTATCCCCTTGTCAATACCACACTATCTTGATACTGTAACTTTGTTGTAAGTTTTGAAATTAGTAAGTTTTTTTTTTTTTTAATTTTTTTTTTAACGTTTATTTATTTTTGGGACAGAGAGAGACAGATCATGAACGGGGGAGGGGCAGAGAGAGAGGGAGACACAGAATCGGAAGCAGGCTCCAGGCTCTGAGCCATCAGCCCAGAGCCCGACGCGGGGCTCGAACTCACGAACCGCGAGATCGTGACCTGAGCCGAAGTCGGACGCTCAACCGACTGAGCCACCCAGGCGCCCCTGAAATTAGTAAGTTTAAGTTCACCAATTTTGTTCTTCTTTCTCAATATTAGTTTGGTTGTTCAGGGCCCTTGCATTGCCAGATAAAGTTTAGGATGAGCTTATTTATTTATTTTTTTTTAAAAAAGGCACTTAGAAATTTGATAGGAATTACATTGAGTCTGAAGATCAATTTGCAGATGATTGCTATCTAAACAATCTTCACTCTTCCAATGATCATGGAGTATTTTCCATTTATTTAGATCTGCCTCAGTTTCTTTTAACAATAGGTTTCAGTGTACAAGTATTGCACTTACTTGTAAAATACTATTTCTCAAGTAATTTATCCTAAATGGAATTATTCTCTTAATTTCCCTTTCAGTTTATTATTAGTGCATAGAAATACAACTGATTTCTTATCTTGTATCGTACATTTTTGCTTAATCATTTATTAACATTAATATTTTTTTAATGGTTCTCCAGGATTTTCTATATATAAGATCATGTTATCTCCAAATAAAAACGACTTTTACTTCTGCCTTTCCAATTTAAATCACTTTTTCTTTTTCTTGCTAATTGACCTACCTAGGACCTCTAGTACAATGTTTAATAGAAATAAAATAAATACATGACCTGTTCCTGATCTGAAAAGGAAAGCTTTCAGTCTTTCACCATTAAGTCTGATGACAGCATTGGGTCTTTCACAGATGTTCATTTTCAGGTTTAGGAAATTCCATTTTCCTAATATTTTGATGTTGTTATCATGAAAGCATTTTTTTTGTAAAATGCTTTTTCTTAATTTATTGAGATGGTTATGTAGGATTTTTTCCTTTATTTTTTTATTATGGTATATTGCACTGATTAATTTTCATATGTTGAACCAATCCTGCATTCCAGGTATAAATCTCAATGGATCATTATGTAAGTTTTTTTTGTTTTTGTTTTTTTTTAATGTTAATCCTTCCTTTACTAATTTATGAATTTAAGGCTGTTCTTTTCCTGTTAAGGAGTCTTTTAACCACATCCCACAAGATTTGACAAGTACTGTCATCATCAAGTATTTTCAACAATTTCATAATTTTTATTTTTATTTCTTCTCAGAAATTTGGCTTATTCAGATGTCTGACAATTTTTAAACTTTTAAGGGGTTTTCTTTTTAATTATATGTTGTCCAGTTCCTCCATAGTTAAAAAAACGACAACAACTACAAACTCAAACTTGAAATTGGTTGAAATTGATTAAACGGCCTCACAATTGTTAAATATTGGTAAATATTCCATGTTGAGTTAAAAATTTTTTTCAGTTGTTTGTTGAATATATATATGTATAATTTTCTTAACTGTGTTATGAAAACCTTTCATATCATTACTGACTTTTTGTTCTATCCATTACTGAGATATTAAAAATCTCTTAACAATGATTATTGATTTGGCTAATTCTTTTTTTTTTTTCCTGTATGCCAGATTCTTTTGCATGTTCTATAGTTTGAGGCTATGTTTACTTTGGGTGTGAATGTGTAGGGCTTGCCATTTATCACAATGAAATGTTCCACTTAATCTCTAGTAATTCTTCTTTTAAATTTTATGTTAGCATAATTATACTAGTTCTCATTTGGTTAGGGTTTGCATGGTACATTTTCTTTCATGCTTTTAATTTTGTTTTTTCTGTGTTTCTATTATTTAAAGTGTGTTTCTTGTAAGCAGCATATAGTGTTTTTAAATCTGGTTTCACAAACTTAATCTTTTAATAGAATATTTAGCCCATTAAGATGCAATGTAACCATTCAAATATTTGGGCTTAAATGTATCATTTTACTGGTTTCTGTCTTATCCTGCCATCTTAAAATTAATCTAGGATTGCTTTACTCTCTGATTTTTCCATTTTCCTTTTTATTCTATCCCTTGTTACACATTTGAAATTTCTCTAGGCATGCTAATATGCATTATTATCGTAAATATGTGCTTTTTCCATTTTCTGAACAATTAAAGTACATACATCATTTAGCTGCCTCATGCCTTTTGTGACATTGCTATCATATATTTAAATTATATATTTAAAACTCCAGAATACATTATCATTGTGGTTTGTCAATATTTATTGAGTGTTGTCTATTTATTTACTTTTTCCTGTGTTCTTCACTCTTCCTGTATTTCCATACTTCTGAGATTATTTTTGTTCTGCCCAAAGATATCCCTTTTATTGAATGCCAGCATTTCATAATAAAAGTTTCAGATGGGGCACCTGGGTGGCTCAGTCAGTTAAGCGTTTGACTTTGGCTGGGATCATGATCTCACAGTACTTGGGTTTGAGCCCTGTGTCAGGCTCTGTGCTGACAGCTCAGAGCTTGGAGCCTCTTCAGATTCTGTGTTTCTCTCTCTCTCTCTCTCTCTCTCTCTGCCCCTCCTCCACTTGTGTTCTCTCTCTCTCTCAAAAATAAATAAATGTTAAAAAAAAAAGTTTCAGAGATTCAGGATGATAGTGTGTTTTTCCAGAGATGACTTAGTTCTCTTACTGACAGGCAGTTAGACAAAGGACAGGGACACAAGCACCTGGATTGAGCTAGGAATGGCGACTTGTCATGGCTGTTTTAGCCTTTGTAGGTCCTGGTCTATTTTGTTTTGACTACTCATATGGCTTAGTTCTTCCATGCCCTCACCTGAAAGCCAGGGTGTTTACACCACCTCTTTGGGAAAACTCAACTCGAATTACTAGGCTGACAGCTCTGCCTCCCTTCCCAGTTTCTCCTTTGTGCTTGGTTTATCATACTGTTGTTCTGTACAGTTTTGGAAGAGACAAATTCATTGAGGGGATATATCCTGTACAGTGACTGCATTGTAGTTTTACTTTCTCTGAAAACCAGATCTCTGAGGTCCTAGAGGCATTGGTTGATCTTTGATACCTTCAAATGCCTTTTTTAATTCTATTCAATGTCTATAATTGTCCTCAGCATAAAGGCTGTGAAGCTGCTCTATCATAATCAAAAGTGGAATTCTTTCTTTCATTATTTAGTAAAATATCCTACAACATGTTTATTATTACTACCATTTGACAGATGAAGAAATTAGGTCTAAATAACGTGATATAACTTACTTAATGTTTTATTTTAACATAAATAAATGAGGTGAAGCTATTCTTATTTTTCTTATTCTAATAATTGTGCTATATACAAAGCAATATTATGAGATGAGATATAAAGAGATTTTGGAGCAGAGTGAGAATGTGATAAACCTTCAGAACAAAAAGAAAATGGTAGAGAAACTCAATGTCCCTGAGCCACCTGGTATATGTGCTGCCAAAGTGAGCATGAGCCACTTAGTAATTGAAACTCTGGGGCCACCATGATTTGGTGGCAATGTTAGTAGGGAGAGACAGCTTCTTTGTTTTTTAATTTTTTTGAAAAATTATTTTAGAGAGAGGGCAGAGAAAGAAGGAGAGAGAGAATCTTAAGCAGGCTCCATGACCATCACAGAGCCCAGTATGGGGCTCAATCCCACAATGGTGAGATCATGACTAGAGCCTAAATCAAGAGTTGGACACTCAATGGACGGAGAAACCCAGGAAACCCAGGGAGAGACACCTTCTAAGCATTCATCACAAGATGCTTCCAAATCAGATAATCACAATTTAGGCAATGCTTATATGACTTATTCACTTATATACATTGTAAATTTTTTTAAAATGCAAATTATTTTCTCTATCTGTCAGTGTCACTGCTAATTAGGCCAAACACAGCATCGTGTGAGTGCAAATAATTATTGAATGGCAATATATGTAACTGAACTATAATGATAGCCTTGCCCCTAGTGCATTCTTCACTTTAAAACCTAAGTTTATACTGGCAATTACTATTTCTAATCATGCATGTTGTGTGTAAATACAATATCATAATGCCAGGCACAGAAACACTCCTAATGTTTTTGTTTGTTTGTTTGTTTACAGAAAATGCAAGTAAATTTTCTGGACTTTAAATTCTATGATAGCAATAGCTCAATGTCACCTTACTTTACCTACCCACAGTGAACTTCAAGTTTCATTGGCTTATTGACAGTTGATGGACACACAACAATCTCATGTATATACAACTGTTAGAGGAAGAAGACATACAGCCTTGAGTAAGGATGGAGTGCCCACATATGTGGTGAGACATCAGTGACTCTTGAAAGAAGTGATCCTGTTCCTCCAAATATCTCCTATTTGCCAAGTTTTACTAAGTAAATCATCATCAAAGAAGACAAAATTCTTCCTCTTCAAAATTTGTCATAGTTCCTCAAAAAGTTAATATCTTATTGCTTAAATGCATTTTGCCAAGAGTGGGCTTATGAGCTCACGCATGCATTTAATATATACTTATTTAGTAATTATACCATGAAATGAGTATAGAGTTTATAAGTTGAGTATAATATAGTTCCTGCCTTCATGAAGCTTGCAGCTCATGATTAGGTACAATAGAAACAGCTGCATCACATATCAAAAAAAAAGAGTTTCAGCTTTAGTAATAAGATGTTTTTAAACTTCTTTTAATGTTTATTTATTTTTGACAGAGAGTGAGCAAGCAAGGGAGGGGCAGAAAGAGGGAGATACCGAATCCAAAGCAGACTCCGGGCTCTGAGCTGTCAGCATACAACCTGACGCGGGGCTCGAACTCACAAACTGTGAGATCATGACCTGAGCTGAAGTCGGATGCTCAAATGACTGAGCCACCCAGGAGCCCCCACAATAAAATGGTTTGGAATAAAATTCTAGTTTCATTCCTCGATAGTAGTTTGAGTTTCGCTAATTCCATGAACGTCTTTAAACTTAAGTTTCCTTTTCTGATAATTATTTTGTCACTTGGGGTTGCTTTGAGATTTTATTTTGAGATAAAGTATTTAGCACTCTACCTAACAGCTGACACTATATCTATATGTCTATATATAGCACTTAAAAATCATTTGAATTAAAACTTAAACATTTTAAAAATAATTAAATTTGCTATTTATATATATAAGAAAATAATTTCAATGTTATTGGTAATATGAGATATATAGTAATTTAAATTTCCATCCATACAAGATAATTAAATTTTGAAGTTGAATTAAAAATTTAGATACAATAAAAATAAAAAAAAATAGGTAAAATAAAAAATGGCACAGTTCAAAGGAGAGCAACCAACTTGGAGAAAAAATAAGACCCAAGTGTATGCTACCTAAAATAGACTCGCTTTAGCCTTAAGGACAGACATAGGCTCAAAGTGAAGGGCTGGAGAAAGATACTCCATGCAAATGGAAATTAAAAGGCAGCAGGGATAGCTGTACTTACATCAGACAAAATAAGCTTTACATCAAAAACTCTAACAAGAAACAAAGAAGGTCATTTTATAATGATAAAGGGGTCAACTCATCAAGAATAGAAAACAATTAAAAAAATATATATGATCTAAATATATTATGCAAATACTAACAGAGCTGAAGGGAGTAATAGACAATATTACAGTAATAGTAGAGGATTTCAATATCTCACTTTTAACAATGAATACAACATTTACACAGTAAATCAATATGGAACCATTGGTCTTAAATTATACTTTAGATGAAATGGACCTAACAGACATATACAGAATATTCTATCCAATAGGAGCAGAATGCATGTTCTTCCCAAGTGCACATGAAGCATTCTCCAGGATAGAACATATGTTAGGTATCAAAACAAGTCTAAATATATTTCAAAAGATTGAAATCATATTATCTTTGTGACCACAATGGCATGAGACTAGAAATCATCAACAAGAAAAAAACTGGAAAATTCAAATGTGGAAGTTAAACAACATACACCAGATTAACCACTGTGTCAAAGCCAAAGCCAAAGCCAAAGCCAAAGCCAAAGCCAAAAGGGAAACAAAAAATATCTTGCAACAGAAAATGGAAACACAACATACCAAAATTTATGAAATGCAGCAAAAGTAGTGCTATGAGGGAAGTTTATATTGATAAATGCCTCTATTAGGAAAAAAAAGTGGGGGATGGTGCCTGGGTGGCTCAGTCGGTTAAGGGTCTGACTTCAGCCAGGTTATGATCTCCCGGTTCGTGAGTTAGAGCCCCATGCCAGATTCTGTGCTGACAGCTCAGAGCCTGGAGCCTGCTTCAAATTCAGTGTCTCCCTCTCTTTCTTCCCCTCCCCCACTCACACTCTGTCTCTCTCTGTCTCTCAAAAATGAATAAATGTTAAAAAAAATAATAAATAAATAAAAAGAAGATTCTCAGACAACCTAACTATACCTCAAGGAACTACTAAAAGAACAAAGTGTGCCCAAAGTTAGGATAAGAAAGGAGATAGCAAAGATCAGAGCACAAATAAATTAGATAATAGAAAAACAGTAGAAAAGATCAGTGAAACTAAGAGTTGGATTTTGAATAAACAAAACAAACAACTTGAGTTAGATTTACAAAGAAAAAAAGCCCAAATAAAATTATAAGTGAAAGTTGAGACATTACAACTGGTACCACAGAAATCATGAAAACCGTATGAAGAATTTTAACAAACAAATTGTACAACCTAGAAGAAATGGATAAATTCTTAGAAAAATATGCCCAAAGAAGTCTAAATCAGGAAGAAATAGATAATCTGAACAAACCAGTAACAAGGATACTGAATCAGTGATCAGAAACCTCTCAATAAATAACACAAGACCATATGGTTTCACAGGTGAAATACACCAAAAATTTGAAAAAATTAATGCCAATTTTTCTCAAACTCTTCCAAAAAACTGAAGTGGAGGGAGTACTCCCAAATTCCTTTTACAAGACCAGCATTACCCTGATACCAAAGCCAGACAATACTACAAAAAAAGACAGCTTTAGGTCATAACCCTCATGAATATAGATGTAGAAATTCTTAAAAAATGATAGTAAACCAAATTCAACAACATATTAAAAGTATTATAGACCATAATCAAATGGAATTTATCCCCAGGAAAGGATAATTCAACATAAGCAAATCAATAACTGTGATACATACACATTAATAGCATTAAAGACAAAAAGTTTCTGATCATTTCAACAGATGCAAAAAAAAAAAAAAAGCATTTGACAAAAGTCAACATCCATTCACTGCAAAAACTCCCAATGAAGTGGGTTTAGAGGGAACATACCTTAACATAATCAAGTTCATATATGACAAACCCATTGCTAACATTATACTCAACAGTGAAAGGTTGAAAGCTTTCCTTCTAAGATTAGGATCAAGACAGGGCTGCTAAATCCCACTGCTTCTATTCCACATAGTACTGGAAATCCTAGCTAGAGCAATTAGACAAGAAAAAAGGGGGGCATCCAAAGTGGAAAGAAACAAACAAAACTGGTACTGTTTTTAGGTGACATGATTTTATATAAAGAAAATCCTAAAGACTCCACAGGGTAAGGGGAAACTGTTAGAACTAATTAATAAATTCAATAAAGTTGTAGAATAAAAAAATCAATATACAGATATCAGTCGCATTTATGTATACTAATAATGAACTATCCAAGAGAGAGATGAAGAAAATAATCCCATTTACAATTGCATCAAAAAGAATAAAGTAGAGGGGTGCCTGGGTGGCTCAGTTGGTTAAGCAGCCGACTTCAGCTCAGGTCATGATCTCACAGTTCATGGGTTCGAGCCCCTCATCGGGTTCTGTGCTGACAGCTCAGAGCCTGGAGCCTGCTTCGGAATCTGTGTCTCCCCCTCTCTCTCTGCTCCTCCCCTACTCCTGCTCTGTCTCTCGCTCTCTCTCTCTCTCAAAAAGTTAAATAAACATTTTAAAAAAAGAATAAAATAGAAGCAAATTTAACCAAGGAAGTAAAAGATCTGTACACTGAAAACTTTAAGACATTAGTGAAAGACATTGAAGATGACACAATAAATGAGGAAAAAAATCCCATATATTCATGGATCAGAAGAGTTAACATTTGTCACAATGTAGATACTACTCAAGGACATCTGCAGATTGAATGCAATTCCTATCAATATTCCAATGGCATTTTTCACAGACATAGAACAAAAAAAGCTATCCCAAAATACATACGGAACCACAAAATACTCCAAATATCCAAAGGAATCCTGAGAAAGAACAAAGCTCAAGGAATCACACTGATTTCAAACTCTATTACAAAGATATGGTAATTAAAACAGTATGTAACTAACATAAATATAGATGCACAGACCAATGGAACAGAATCAAGAGCTCACATGTAAGATCAACTGATATTTGATAAAGAGTTAAAAATACTGACCAGGGAATAGTTTGGTAGTAGATGGTATTAGGAAAATTGAATAAATGCCAAAGGATGAAATTGGACTCTTATATTACCTCATAAAAATTAACTCAAAATGAATTAAAGACTTAAATATAAAAAAAAAATAGAAGAAAACAGTTTTTCCCTAGCTTCTTGGCACTGGTCTTGACAATGAATTTTTTTTTTTTTTTTGTAATGTGATACCAATAACACAAACAGCAAAAGCAAAGGAAAGTGGGATTATATCAAACTAAAAATTATTTGCAGAGCAAAAGAAGCAATAAACAAAATGAAAAGGCAGCCTATGAAATAGGAGAGAATCATTTCAAATGGACATATCTGATAAGTGATTAATAGCCAAAATACATAAATGATTCATACAACCAATACGCAAAATAAACAATCCAATTTAAAAAATGGGCAGAGGACTTGAGTCGACATTTTTCCAAAAAAACTATACAAATGGAAAACAAGTACATCAAAAGATGCTCCACATTACTAGTCATCAGGGAAACGCAAATTAAAATCACAAGAGATATTACCTCACACCTGTCAATACGGCTATTATCAAAAAGACAATAATTACGTGTTGGTGAGGATGTGGAGAAATGGGAACCCTGTGCGTTATTAATGGGAATGTGAGTTGGTACTTCCACTATGGAAAACAATATGGAGTTTTCTCAAAAATTAAAAATAGAGCTACCTTATGATCCAGGGATCCTACTTCTGGGTGTATATCTAAAAGAAATGAAATTAGGATCACAAAGAGACATCTATACTCTCAAATTTATTGCAGCATTATTCATTATCACCAATATGTGGAAACTAAGTTTCAGTCTATGGATGAGTATATAAAGACATGTAGGATATATATACACTCACTTACATATACACACCATATGTGTATATATATATATATATATATATATATATCACATATATGTATACACACAATATATATATCACATATATGTATACACACCATATATATATATCACATATATGTATACCACATATATAGTGTATATACATACCATATATACCAGATTTATATATATAACATTCATTTATACCAGATATCTATCAGATTTATATACATACACACACACATACACATACCATACACAGTGGAATATTTTTCAGCCATGAGAAAGAAGAAAGTCCTGCCACTTGGGACAGAATTGATGGACCTTGAGGGCATTATGCTAAGTGAAAAAAATACTCTATCATATAATATACATGTGGAATCTAACAACATCAAACACAGACACAGTAAAATGGTAGTTGCGAGGAGCTAAAGGAGAAATAGGAAGATGTAGGTCAAAAGGTACAAAGTTTCAGTTATATGATAAGTAAGTTCAGGGGGTTTAAGGTACAGTGTGGTGTCTGTAGTTAACAGTACTGTATTGTATACTTGAATGTTGCTATGAGAGATCTTTAATTTTCTCATTATAACAACAACAAAATGGTAATTATAGGAGGCGAAGGATGTGTTAACTAACATTATTGTGGTAAACATTTTTCAATACATACATATATCAAATCATTGTATTGTATACGTTAAATGTACACAATGTGATATGTCAATTTTATCTCAAGAGAGGTGGGAAAACAAGGTAAGCTGGAGAAAAAAATATAACATTGTACATACATTCACAGGACTTACTGTGTAAATAAAAAGCTGCTGATGCTCAAGTGAGATAAGACTAGGAATATATAAATGCGATCCCCACCAGAGCTGTTTTGGTGTTAAAATGGGGGTAAACACCTCACTGAAGAGGTTTCAAAAAATAGTCATGGAATAGGCACAGTAAATTTTGTTGTAAGGTTATCAGAGAAGTGGGGTAATATCTATTAGAATATCTAGGAGAATTTTTTGTTTTATTTATTAAATATATTCCTATGTTTCAAAATCAAAATAATATTAAAGGTATATATTGTGAAGTATTTCTGCTTGATTTTTTTCTTGCTATTCTTTATAAATACTCAAAAAGTTGTTTTGTATTCTTCAATTTCTATTCAAATGTAAATATAAAATTTCAGTTTTCCTACCCCCTTTTCATACTCATAAGTAATGTAAATGTTGTTTTTTTTTTATTTAACAGTATGTAAAGAAAATAATGTGATATTAGTGTTTGAAAGCCTTTCTCATTTTTTACAACTACATAGTGTCCCATGTACCATATCCTACTCCTTGAAGGTAGGAAAGCTAGGGAAAAACTGTTTTCTTCTATCCTCCTCCTTGTACTTGCTTACTTCCAGGAAACTCTAGTTCCCAAGATTAACCCTCTGGTTTTTTTTTTAGATTCTTTATTCTCTCTTTATGATCTCTTCTCATATCCCTGGATTTACATATCATCTACATGCCAGTGGCTTTTAAATATGTATCTAAGGTCTGGATGTATGTGCCGAACTTCAAATTACTGCATCCATCTGTCTACTCACTATCTTTACTTACATAACTAACATGCACTTTGATTTGGATCATTTAAAAACAAAATTCCTAATCTCTATCATACTTCTGCCCAAATTGCTCCTCCTACAGAATTACCTATTGTGATTATTAAATTTTCATGAGTCAACTTGACAGGGCCAAGGAATGCCCAGCTAGCTGATAGAACATGATTTTTAAATATGTCTGTGAAGGTGTTTCTGAAAGAAATTTGAATCAGTAGACTGAGTAAAGATTTGCCCTCACAATGTGATCAGGCATCATCCAATCCATAGAGGGCTGGAAAAGACAAAACAGTGAAGAGCAAATTCCCTCTTTTTGGCCTGGACATCCAATTTTCTTGCCTTTGGACACACAGCTCCTGGTTCTTGGGCCTTTGGATTTTGAAAATTATACCAGTAATCCCCTGGTACTCAGGCTTTAGGATTTGGACTGATTATACTACTGGCTTTCCAGGTTCCTTAGCTTGAAGATGGCAGGTTGTACGACTTCTCAGCCTTCATAAACCAATTTCTATTATCTCTCTCTCTGTTGCTATCTGTGTATCTAGAGAGATGATAGATAGAAGGAAGGAAGGAAGGAAGGAAGGAAGGAAGGAAGGAAGGAAGGAGGGAAATTTTCTGTCTCTCTGGAACCCATCTCATTTAACTACAACTCCATCTTTTCCATTGTCCAGGTCACACACCTTGCTGGTATCACTCTAATTGCTCTTTTTCACCCATACTCTAAATCCAATTCCTCAGCAAATCATGTGATCTCTAATTTAAAATACATCAAGGATAAAAAAAAAAATTAGAATCTTCTCCTTCCTTTCTCTTTGATGGTCTATTCTTAAAACATTTAACAGAGTGATTCTTTTGGAGTACAGGGCAAATCATACCCCTTCTCTGCCCAAAACTCTCCAAGCATCCCAATCCCTGAAAGTAAATGCTGACGTCATTATGGCGGTGGACACGTCCCTACACAATCTGAACCCCTTGGATCCCTCTCCAAGTACTCTCAGCTGCCCACTACTGTCCCTCCAGTCATTCAGGTAGAGTTCTTTTTCTGTTTGGTGTAGATTTCACCTTTTCAGTTATTCTCTGTTTAAAATGGCCATTTTAGGGGCGCCTGGGTGGCTCAGTCGGTTAAGCGTCCGACTTTGGCTCAGGTCACGATCTCCTGGTCCGTGAGTTCCAGCCCCGTGTTGGGCTCTGTGCTGACAGCTCAGAGCTTGGAGCCTGCTTCCGATTCTGTGTCTCCCTCTCTCTGACCCTCCCCCGTTCATGCTCTGTCTCTGTCTGTCTCAAAAATAAATAAATGTTAAAAAATTTTTTTTTAAAAATAAATAAAATGGCCATTTTAAACCTTTATTCCCTGCTTTGTTTTTTTAACAGTGTTTATCACCTATAGAACCCATTATATATGTTAGTTATTAATTTGCTTCCATCTCTATACAGGCAAGAGGTTTTTTTTGGTCTGTTTTTGTTTGTTGTTATATTTCCACTGCCTAGAACATAGAGGGGACTGAATAAATATTTGGTGACTAAGTGATTGGTAGACAACTTAGGCCTTTGTAAATTTTGGTGATTTTTCTTGTGTTAGTTCATGTAAAGAAGAAATGAACCATTTCAACACAAAATTGCTGGTAAGCAGAGAGTGGTCCATTTTTACCTCATCTGCAATGATAGAGAAGGAAGCAAATATATTTGAGAGTGATACACAGCTACCTTCCACAAGAAAGCTCTTTGAGTAATGGGAACAGCCTTCAAGGGCTCTCCACCAGACGTTTCCTCACTCTCCACTGAAGACAAACCGTTTCATAACACTCCTCCTACCTGAGCTGATGCAGACTATGTTAGTGTTGTTCATGAGATTTCGGAACATTTTGTTCCTAAATGCACATTACAGTGGATATTTATGGATCTCTGGGCACCTAGGAACAACAAGGTTGAGAAAAATACATCACAATTTATTTTAATCCATGTGGTCATATGTTAAACATAGAAAACAAATTTAATGTTGTTTTAAATTAAAAAATAAATTTTTTTTCCATCTAATTTGGACCTTTAATCTGTCATATGAGCATGTTAATTTTTTTTTCAATATATGAAGTTTATTGTCAAAATGGTTTCCATACAACACCCACACTTCTCTAAAAAGATAAATATTAAGACTAAAAACAAATCAAAGAAATTGGGAGGAAAGCTTTTTTTTTATTTTAACCAAATCTCTGTTTTGCTTAGAATAATAAAAATATATTGGACTGATACTTCTGCTCTATGTAATACTTTGTTTTAACTTGCTCATTCTACTCCAAACATATGGCAATAATTCATGAAATAGTTATGAACAAAGATATAGCAGGGTTCCCAAACCAAGATAAAAAGAAATGGATTAGAAACAGAAACCGAGAGAAGAAGGAGAGTCATGGTCTGCTCTGGACCTGCCATAGCCAGTGGTCTCTGGATTTCAGCTCTTGTGTAAAAATAACAGGGACTAAAATGTCTCCATGCAAGAAGGGACACATGAAATTAATCTTATGGAATGATCTGAAATCAACTTTAAAATATATATCAGTGTATATTTATGATACTAAAAATGTATGTATGTCTATACATATATATATATATACACACACACACACGTAATTTTTATTAATATATTATAGTAAATCATTAACCCTAGACTGAAAGAAATTAAACAAGAAGAGGTAGGTATTGAGGGGAGCAAAATTTGCCACCCCAAAGTGGTTCTCTTTGGCACATAGATTATTTTAGGCTGAGTATTTTTAAGAAACAAAATACTGAAGAAGTTCTTTTTTGGTCTCCTGTCTAACTGCCTAAAGGAATTTAGATAGAAGATCTGTTCCAGGAAGGGAGCTATCACCATAGAAAACTATGGTATAATATGAACTATGTATGGTAGACAAGGAGGAACCTAGCAAGGCCTGTTGGATCAAAGTCCTTTCTGTGCCCCATTGTTTCTGGATGGCCCAGCAAACACTTTTGCTTTCTATCAATCAATCAATCAATCAACCACCATTTACTCTTTCTGTTCCCTCTTATGAATTGCCCTCCTTCCTTTTGAAGCCCCAGACTTCAACCTTGTTCTCTTTAATCCAGAATGACTTATATATCTCATTTTGCCTGTCTTTTGAACCTGTCGTGTTTATGTGGATTCCCTGCATGTATATAATTAAATTTGATTTTCTCCTGTTAATCTGTCTCATGTCAATTTAACTTTTACAGCAACCACAAGAATCCTAAAGGAAGGAGGAAAATGTTTCCTCCCTAACAGTATAAAAGAGAAGCAATCAGAAGCTATGATGAGTTTATGATGAAAGTAGTCCCCTTCCTCTGTGGACCAGATTCAGAATAGGCTGAAGGCACAGATTCTCTGGGTCAGGAAGTAAAGCAGGTAGTGGAAAAAGGGAAGACAACTCCTTGAGGTTAGTGGCTTGGAGGAAGTCTCAGAGCTTATAGTCAGAGCCTGGTATAAGTCACCTCTAATCCTAAAAGGGAGCCTCATTCCAATAAAGGTGGTCAGTCTTTAATCTTTAACTTCATCACAGCTATGGGCCCAGGGAAGCAGGACACAAAGATATAGGCTCATTCTCAGAAGCTGTGCCATTCTATCCACTAGCACTGCTCGGATCTGACATAGCCCTCATGTGATGACAGAGACAGTGATTCCAAACTACAATTGTGAATCTAATAGGTGTGGTGACCTCTTGCAAGATGTAAGCTTAAACATCTCCAAGTTGCTGTTCAGAATGGAGCTGGCCCACCTGAACTCTGCATGGAAGGAAATAAAAACAAACATTTGTTTTGTTATGTCACTGAGGTTTTAGAACTCATTTTTCTGTTTCATCAAGTGGTGTTAATAATCTAATTAATGCTAAGTATTTTTGTTTGGTAAAATAATAGATGCAATGGACAGTTAAAGTAGGCCAAAAGTCCTTGGTCTGGAAAAGGATAGAAATTCTGAACAGCTACAGAATTTTTACATAATAAACTATTAACTTTTCTATCAAAGCAACAAAATACAGAGGAGAGGAAAAGAAACACAGAAAAAAAAAAGATGGTAATCATGATAGAAATAAGTCTAATTATATCAATAATAAGTGTAATCATATTGAACTCACTGGTTAAAAGATAAATATTATCAGGTTAGGTTAAAAAAAATGGTAATCCGCATATAAGAAATACTATTAAAACACTCCTGAAATGACACTGAAATGATGAGCTAGGTAGCAATATTTTTTTAAATTTGTATTTAAATTCCAGTTAGTTAACATATGGTATAATATTAGTTTCAGGTGTAAAATATAGTGATTCAATAATTCCATATATCACCCAGTGCTTAGAGAATCTGTTTCTTGGTTTGCCTCTTTTTTTCCCCCTTTTCTTGTTTGTTTCTTAAATTCCACATATGAGTGAAATCATATGGTATTTTTCTTTCTCTGTCTGACTCATTTCACTTAGCATAATACACTAGCTCCATCTACATTATTGCAAATGGCAAGATTTCATTCTTTTTTATGGCTGAATAATATTCCATTGTATATATATACCACATCTTCTTTATTCGTCAATCAATGGACACTTGGGCTGTTTCCATAGTTTGGCCATTGTAGATAATGCTGCTATAAACATTGGAGTGCATGTATCCCTGTGAATTAGTGTTTTTGTATCCTTTGGGTTAATACCAAGTAGTGTAATCAGTGGATTATAGGGTAGTTCTGTTTGCAACTTTTTGAGAAATTTCCACCTGTTTTCCACAGTGGCTGCAACCAGTTTGCATTCCCACCAACAGTGCGAGAGGGCTCCCATTTCTCCACATGCTCATCAACACTTGTTATTTCTTGTGTTGTTGATTCTAGCCATTCTGACAGGTGTAAGGTAATATCTCATCATAGTTTTGATTTGTATTTCCCTGATGATGAATGATGTTAAGCAACTTTTTATGTGTCTGTTGGCTATATGGATGTCTTCTTTGGAAAAGTATCTATTCATGTCTTTGCTCATTTTTTAAAAAATATTTTTAATGTTTATTTATTTTTGAGAGACAGAGAGAGACAGAGCATGAGCCGGGGAGGGGCAGAGAGAGAGATACAGAATCCAAAGCAAGCTCCAAGGCTCTGAGCTGTCAGCAGAGCCAGACGTGGGGCTTGAACTCACGGACTGCGAGATCATGACCTGAGCTGAAGTCTGACACTCAACCGACTAAGTCACCCAGGTGCCCCTATCTTTGCTCATTTTTAAGTTGGATATTTTGAGGGTGTTGAATTTTATATATTTAATTTTCTTGATTGTTTCCTTACCTGTGTAGAAGCTTTTTATTCTGATGAAGTCCCAATAATTTATTTTTGCTTCTGTTTTCCTTGTCTCAGGAGACATATCTAGTAAGAAGTTGCTATGGCTGATGTCAAAAAGATTATTGTCTGTGTTCTCCTATAGGATTTTAATGGTTTCAAATAGCCAAAACAACCTTAAGAAAGCAAAGCAAAGCTGGAAGCATCAAAATTCTGGACTTCAAGTTATATTACAAAGCTGTAGTGATCAAAACAGTATGGTACTGGCACAAAAATAGATAACTAGATCAATAGAACAGAAGAGAAGACCCATAAATTAACCCACAACTCTATAGTCAATTAGACTTTGACAAAGCAGGAAAGAATATCAAAGGGGAAAAAGAGAGTTTTTCAGTAAATGGTAATGGGAAAACTGGACAGCAATAAGCACTATTAAAAAGGGAAACAATTTAGATTATACAGCAAATCCCTTTAAACAGGAATAGAGAGGAATATTACATTGTAATAAAAAGGAGAATTCATCAAAAAGACATAAAACCCACGAATTTGATGTTTATGCCATACTAAGTATTAAAGTATGTGAAGTAAAAACTGAAAAGCGTGAAAACAAATTGCAAACCTACAATCGTATTGGAAGATTTAAGAACATCTCTATGAGAAAGCAATGAATAAAACAGACCAGAAAAAATTACTAGGGCTATAAGATATTAGGCAAACAAAAAATACACATTTAACATGTTTGTACATATTTATCTCTATATCTGATAAGGTAAAAGTCTAAGATAGTCTGTTAAGATTACAAAAATTCATCCTTTAAAAGAAATTCCATTTAATGTTCTATTTCATCTTACTGAGATGAATTTGAATTTTGAGTATCTTCTGAGTGGCACCAAATGAGAACTACCATACAATCACCTTTGCATTTGTATTACTGGTTTGTTAGTTGGTAGCAGTGATAACACAATGTATCATTTGAATTGTTTTCATTGCCTTTAGTGTTTCTTTTTTCATTAAAGTTCAATTATACAAACAATGAATAGCATGTTTGCTTTGCAAATTCTAAGTGAGCATTATTTAAAAATTAAAAGAATGCTAAATGGCAGATTATGAAAGACAGACATATAATGGAATAATTTACTTGAAGATACTGTTCTATAGCTTTCTG